>NW_024605541.1:0-4873 GCF_018296145.1 Oncorhynchus tshawytscha | reverse complement strand
TTAGATTGTATTGAGTATACAGTCCACACCATATCTATTTTGACAGTGAGGTATCAGAGATTTAGAGTATGTCCACACCATATCTATTTTGACAGTGAGGTACAGATTTAGATTGTATTGTATTCCACACCATATATCTTTTTGAGTATATCCACACCATATCTATTTTGACAGTGAAGCTAACATTTAAATGTGTCTCTATTCTCCAACATTTTGGATTTGAGGTCAAATGTTTCATATGAGGTGACAGTTTATAATGTCACCTTTAATTTGAGGGTATTTTAAGACATATGTGTTTCACTATTAAAAATGAAAACAATTTATGTTTCCAGTCTCCCCATTTGAAGAAGTCTTAAGTATTCTGAACAATTCACTCATAGTGTATTAAAATAGTAAAACATTTAGTTTTTTGTCTTAAACTCGTTGGTTGCATTTGCAGTTTGTTTTGGTTGTGTTTTGCCCAATAATAAAATGGTGGATGATGAGTGGAGTACTTTTCTGTCTAAGAGAGTAGATAACATGTTTCTAAACAATAATAAATTAATCCTGATGATGCCATGATTAAGAAAAATCATGAAAGAATCATGAATAATAATGAGTGAGAAAGTTACAGAGGCTACAACAACAAAACATGCTAACCTCTCACCATTACCAATAACAGAGGCTTCAACAAAACATGCTAACCTCTCACCATCACCAGTAACATACTAACCTCTCACCATCAACCTCAAATAAAAGGTGACATTCTGTACTGTCTCCTAATATGAAACATTATATCTCAAATCCAAAATGCTGGAGAATAGCGCCAAATTTAAAACTGTAAGCTTCACTGTCCAAACACATATGGTGTGGACTATGTGTGTCTGATAAACACATGTGGATCTGGTGAACAGTTATCACTTGTTGACCAACTACAGGAATACTGACCTCTAGTCCCCCCATTTGAAGAGGTCATCAGTATTCTGACCAATTAATTTATATTAAAGTAGTCAAAAGTTTAATACTTGGTCCCAAACTCTTTGCATTTGCAGTTTGTTTTGGTTGTGTTTTGAGATATGTTTTGCCCAATCGTAAATTAATGGTGGATGATGACTAGATTAATCTCTGTCTAATTGAAAAGATAATGTTTTTTTATTTTTTATTTATTTATTTATTGAATATTCGAAACATACTTGCTATAACAGTCATCCAACAGATTCCCATTCAGAGCAACACACAGAAGCATCCAGGGTCAATGTCCTGCTCAGGGGCACGTTGACCGATCTACCACCAGGCCACAAGACGTGAACCCGAACCCTCCAAGATCAAGACCACAATAGCTGTCCCTCAACCAAAAAACATCTGCAAACCCTGTGTATGTGACCAACAACATTTGCTAACCCTGTGTATGTGACCAACAACATCTGCTAACCATGTGTATGTGACAGATAACATCTGCAAACCCTGTGTATGTGACCAATAACATCTGCTAACCATGTGTATTTGACCAATAACATCTGCTAACCAAACTCCCCCTCTCCTGCTCACAACTTTTCCAGGCCTCTACTTCAACGGTAAGAAAATCATCTGTAGATGATTCTGTTTTTCTTTTTTTTGTCGGGTTAAAGATATTTTGGTTGTCGGTCCACGAAGGAGTATGTTGTTCCTCCATAGTGTAAAGCTGTTGGTACTCATCGATTTCCCTCAGGATCTCCATGGTATCCAATTGTCTCTTTACTGCAACCAGTTGTTTCACGAAAAGATAAGAGTCTTTCCCACGACGATGTCAGGTGTCTGTAATACAGCCAGCTAGCACCACAGCAATTTTTTTTTAAGGAACACAAACTTGCAGTCCCAGCCATAAAGGCTAACCGCGTCGTGGAATCCTTAGCAACAAAACTTCAGCTTGGATTAAAATCGATTTAATGAAAATGTTAACAACAAACACTACAATGTCCTGCTGCGCATTCTGATGAATAGATTCTAAACTAAATTAATCCTGACGATGCAATGATTATGAAAATCATGAATGAACAATGAATAATAATGAATGTGACAGTTACAGAGGCTACAACAAAACATGCTAACCTCTCACCATTACCAATAACAGAGACTACAACAAAACATACTAACCTCTCACCATTACCAATAACAGAGGATACAACAAAACATACCAACCTCTCACCATTACCAATAACAGAGGATACAACAAAACATGCTAACCTCTCACCATTACCAATAACAGAGGATACAACAAAACATACCAACCTCTCACCATTACCAATAACAGAGGATACAACAAAACATGCTAACCTCTCACCATTACCAATAACAGAGGATACAACAAAACATACCAACCTCTCACCATTACCAATAACAGAGGCTACAACAAAACATACCAACCTCTCACCATTACCAATAACAGAGGCTACAACAAAACATGCTAACCTCCCACCATTACCAATAACAGAGACTACAACAAAACATGCTAACCTCTCACCATTACCAATAACAGAGACTACAACAAAACATGCTAACCTCTCACCATTACCAATAACAGAGGCTACAACAAAACATGCTAACCTCTCACCATTACCAATAACAGAGGCTACAACAAAGCATGCTAACCTCTCACCATTACCAATAACAGAGGCTACAACAAAACATGCTAACCTCTCACCATTACCAATAACAGAGGCTACAACAAAACATGGTAACCTCTCACCATTACCAATAACAGAGGCTACAACAAAACATGCTAACCTCTCACCATTACCAATAACAGAGGATACAACAAAACATGCTAACCTCTCACCATTACCAATAACAGAGGCTACAACAAAGCATGCTAACCTCTCACCATTACCAATAACAGAGGCTACAACAAAACATGCTAACCTCTCACCATTACCAATAACAGAGGCTACAACAAAACATGGTAACCTCTCACCATTACCAATAACAGAGGCTACAACAAAACATGCTAACCTCTCACCATTACCAATAACAGAGGCTACAACAAAACATGCTAACCTCTCACCATTACCAATAACAGAGGCTACAACAAAACATGCTAACCTCTCACCATTACCAATAACAGAGGCTACAACAAAACATGGTAACCTCTCACCATTACCAATAACAGAGGCTACAACAAAACATGCTAACCTCTCACCATTACCAATAACAGAGGCTACAACAAAACATGGTAACCTCTCACCATTACCAATAACAGAGGCTACAACAAAACATGCTAACCTCTCACCATTACCAATAACAGAGGCTACAACAAAACATGCTAACCTCTCACCATTACCAATAACAGAGACTACAACAAAACATGCTAACCTCTCACCATTACCAATAACAGAGGGGGTATGATCTTTGTACCTCTGTAACTTTCACATTCATCATCGTTCTCGATTCACTCATAATTATTAATAATCATGGTAGCATCCACACGAATGTGGAAGTATTCAGAAACAACAGGAATACTGACCTCAGAGTCTCCAGTTTACAGTGGGGATTCCCCAGTCCATCAGAGAGCAGCTTCACTCCTGAATCCTTCAGGTCATTGTTACTCAGGTCCAGCTCTCTCAGGTGTGAGGGGTTTGACCTCAGAGCTGTGACCAGAGAAGTACAGCCTTCCTCTGTGACTAGACAGCCTGACAGCCTGCAAAGAGTCAAATCATATTAAAATCACACTGCTATTCTCTGAGTATCAGTATATTTTTCAAAGTATTCATATATATTAGTGTCCTGAAACCTGCCATATCTATTAATCAATGAATATATCATGATTAGAAGTAACAAATTATCAAAGTACTGCTTGTAACTAATTTGAGTAGACTCTGGATAGAAACATGTAAAGTACAATGTTATAGTAGACTGACCAGACCAGTTTAAAAAGCAGTATCAGTCAGAAGACAGACAGTGAGGTATCAGATTTAGATTGTATTGAGTATACAGTCCACACCATATCTATTTAGACAGTGAAGCTAACAGACAGTGAAGCTAACAGTTTGAATGTGGCTCTATACTCCAACATTTTGGATTTCAGATCAAATGTTTCATATGAGGTGACAGTATATAATGTCACCTTTTATTTGAGGGTATTTTAATACATTTCTGTTTCACCGTTTAGAAATAAAAGCGCTTTATGTATCTAGTCCCCCATTTGATGAAGTCATAAGTATTCTGACCAATTCACTTATAGTGTATTAAAGTAGTCAAAAGTTTAGTATTTGGTCCCATATTCTTTGAACACAATGATTACATCAAGCCTGTGACGCCATGATTGAGAAAGATCATGAATGAATCATAAATAATAATGAGTGAGAGAGTTACAGAGGCTACAACAAAACATGCTAACCTCTCACCATTACCAATAACAGAGGCTACAACAAAACATGCTAACCTCTCACCATTACCAATAACAGAGACTACAACAAAACATGCTAACCTCTCACCATTACCAATAACAGAGACTACAACAAAACATACTAACCTCTCACCATTACCAATAACAGAGACTACAACAAAACATGCTAACCTCTCACCATTACCAATAACAGAGACTACAACAAAACATGCTAACCTCTCACCATTACCAATATCAGAGACTACAACAAAACATACTAACCTCTCACCATTACCAATAACAGAGGCTACAACAAAACATGCTAACCTCTCACCATTACCAATAACAGAGGCTACAACAAAACATGCTAACCTCTCACCATTACCAATAACAGAGGCTACAACAAAACATGCTAACCTCTCACCATTACCAATAACAGAGTCTACAACAAAACATGCTAACCTCTCACCATTACCAATAACAGAGACTACAACAAAACATGCTAACCTCTCACCATTACCAATAACAGAGGCT
>NW_024605540.1:0-4871 GCF_018296145.1 Oncorhynchus tshawytscha | reverse complement strand
CCCAGTACCAGATCAATGTGGACCTATATACAGGAAGTCTCAGTACCAGATCAATGTGGAGCTATATACAGGAAGTACCAGTACCAGATTACTGGAGATATATACAGGAAGTACCAGTACCAGATTACTGGAGATATATACAGGAAGTACCAGTACCAGATTACTGTGGAGATATATACAGGAAGTACCAGTACCAGATTACTGTGGAGATATATACAGGAAGTACCAGTACCACATTACTGTGGAGATATATACAGGAAGTACCAGTACCAGATCAATGTGGAGCTATATACAGGAAGTCCCAGTACCAGATCAATGTGGACCTATATACAGGAAGTCCCAGTACCAGATCAATGTGATGGGGTACGAGGTATTAGAGGTAAATATGTACATGAAGGCAGGGTAAAGTGACTAGACATCAGGATAGATAATAATAAGGTATTTGAGGTAGATAGGTACATGAAGGCAGGGTAAAGTGACTAGACATCAGGATAGATAATAATAATAAGGTATTTGAGGTAGATAGGTACATGAAGGCAGGGTAATGTGACTAGGCATCAGGATAGATAATAATAATAAGGTATTTGAGGTAGATATGTACATGAAGGCAGGGTAAAGTCACTAGACATCAGGATAGATAATAATAAGGTATTAGAGGTAGATATGTACATGAAGGCAGGGTAAAGTGACCAGGCATCAGGATAGATAATAATAAGGTATTAGAGGTAAATATGTACATGAAGGCAGGGTAAAGTGACTAGACATCAGGATAGATAATAATAAGGTATTTGAGGTAGATAGGTACATGAAGGCAGGGTAAAGTGACTAGACATCAGGATAGATAATAATAAGGTATTTGAGGTAAATATGTACATGAAGGCAGGGTAAAGTGACTAGACATCAGGATAGATGATAATAAGGTATTTGAGGTAGATAGGTACATGAAGGCAGGGTAATGTGACTAGGCATCAGGATAGATAATAATAATAAGGTATTTGAGGTAGATATGTACATGAAGGCAGGGTAAAGTGACTAGACATCAGGATAGATAATAATAATAATAAGGTATTTGAGGTAGATAGGTACATGAAGGCAGGGTAATGTGACTAGGCATCAGGATAGATAATAATAATAATAAGGTATTTGAGGTAGATATGTAGATGAAGGCAGGGTAAAGTGACTAGACATCAGGATAGATAATAATAAGGTATTAGAGGTAGATATGTACATGAAGGCAGGGTAATGTGACTAGACATCAGGATAGATAATAATAATAAGGTATTTGAGGTAGATATGTACATGAAGGCAGGGTAATGTGACTAGACATCAGGATAGATGATAATAAGGTATTAGAGGTAGATATGTACATGAAGGCAGGGTAAAGTGACTAGACATCAGGATAGATGATAATAAGGTATTAGAGGTAGATATGTACATGAAGGCAGGGTAAAGTGACTAAACATCAGGATAGATAATAATAAGGTATTAGAGGTAGATATGTACATGAAGGCAGGGTAAAGTGACTAGACATCAGGATAGATAATAATAATAAGGTATTAGAGGTAGATATGTACATGAAGGCAGGGTAAAGTGACTAGACATCAGGATAGATGATAATAAGGTATTAGAGGTAGATATGTACATGAAGGCAGGGTAAAGTGACTAGACATCAGGATAAATAATAATAAGGTATTAGAGGTAGATATGTACATGAAGGCAGGGTAAAGTGACTAGACATCAGGATAGATGATAATAAGGTATTAGAGGTAGATATGTACATGAAGGCAGGGTAAAGTGACTAGGCATCAGGATAGATGATAATAAGGTATTAGAGGTAGATATGTACATGAAGGCAGGGTAATGTGACTAGACATCAGGATAGATGATAATAAGGTATTAGAGGTAGATATGTACATGAAGGCAGGGTAATGTGACTAGACATCAGGATAGATGATAATAAGGTATTAGAGGTAGATATGTACATGAAGGCAGGGTAAAGTGACTAGACATCAGGATAGATAATAATAAGGTAGATATGTACATGAAGGCAGGGTAATGTGACTAGGCATCAGGATAGATAATAATAAGGTATTTGAGGTAGATATGTACATGAAGGCAGGGTAATGTGACTAGACATCAGGATAGATGATAATAAGGTATTAGAGGTAGATATGTACATGAAGGCAGGGTAATGTGACTAGACATCAGGATAGATGATAACAAATGAAGAGTGTGTGTTTGTGCTGTGTCGGTGAATGTGTTTGGGTTTTCTGTGGGAGTGCCAATGTAGTGTGTGTGTGTGATTGTGTGTGTGTGTGTGTGTGTGTGTCGGCACGTTTTTGTGTGTGTGATTGTGTGTGTGTGTGTGTGTGTCGCACGTTTTTGTGTGTGATTGTGTTGTGTGTGTGTGTGTGTGTGTCGGCACGTTTTTGTGTGTGTGTTTTATATAATGACCCGCTCCTCCATCAGATCATCATGGTGACAGGAAGGTAGTTGGGTCATTCCACCTCACGAGGAAGACTGGTTCCTCACCCACCATCTCAGATTGGTCCGACATCCTTTCCTGAGGTAGAAACCGATACGATTAGCATTCCTGGTCAAAAGTAGTGCACTATATAGGGAATAAGGTCCTGGTCAAAACTAGTGCACTGAATAGGGTCCTGGTCAAAACTACTGCACTATATAGGGAATAGGGCTCTGGTCTATAGTAGTACCACTATATAGGGAATAGGGCTCTGGTCTATAGTAGTGCCACTATATAGGAATAGGGCTCTGGTCTATAGTAGTACCACTATATAGGGAATAGGGCTCTGGTCTATAGTAGTACCACTATATAGGGAATAGGGCTCTGGTCTATAGTAGTACCACTATATAGGGAATAGGGCTCTGGTCTATAGTAGTACCACTATATAGGGAATAGGGCTCTGGTCTATAGTAGTACCACTATATAGGGAATAGGGCTCTGGTCTATAGTAGTACCACTATATAGGGAATAGGGCTCTGGTCTATAGTAGTACCACTATATAGGGAATAGGGCTCTGGTCTATAGTAGTACCACTATATAGGGAATAGGGCACTGGTCTATAGTAGTACCACTATATAGGGAATAGGGCTCTGGTCTATAGTAGTACCACTATATAGGGAATAGAACTCTGGTCTATAGTAGTACCACTATATAGGGAATAGAGCTCTGGTCTATAGTAGTACCACTATATAGGGAATAGGGCTCTGGTCTATAGTAGTACCACTATATAGGGAATAGGGCTCTGGTCTATAGTAGTATCACTATATAGGGAATAGGGTGCTGGTCTATAGTAGTGTACTATATAGGGAATAGGGCTCTGGTCTATAGTAGTACCACTATATAGGGAATAGGGCTCTGGTCTATAGTAGTACCACTATATAGGGAATAGGGCTCTGGTCTATAGTAGTACCACTATATAGGGAATAGGACTCTGGTCTATAGTAGTACCACTATATAGGGAATAGGGCTCTGGTCTATAGTAGTGTACTATGAAGGGAAGAGTGTGCCGTTTTCGATGCAGACCTCTGCTCTGCTGATCTCTCCACCTCTCAGAGACAAAGTGCTTTTTCATGGCTGCCAAAGGGCCTAAAATAAGGCCCTAATTACGCTAGCGAGCGGCACCGGGCTTGAAAGGGGCCCATCACGGATTCAAGCAACAGTAAAGTTGCGACCCGGAACCCTCTTTTTGGTAAACAGCTGAGGGGATGGTCCTGGAGAAAGGTAAGGACAGAACTATGGATGCAAGGACTGACCAGCCATGATATCAAGATGATACGGTTCACCATGTTAGGAGGCTATACAGCATTTGTTTAGTAAACTAAGATTATAATGGGTTCTGGTGGACAAATTGAGTTGAACTAAGATTATAATGGGTTCTGGTGGTGGAATACAGTTGAACTAAGATTATAATGGGTTCTGGTGGACAAATACAGTTGAACTAAGATTAAAATGGGTTCTGGTAGTGGAATATAGTTGAACTAAGATTATAATGGGTTCTGGTAGTGGAATATAGTTGAACTAAGATTATAATGGGTTCTGGTGGTGGAATACAGTTGAACTAAGATTAAAATGGGTTCTGGTAGTGGAATATAGTTGAACTAAGATTAAAATGGGTTCTGGTAGTGGAATATAGTTGAACTAAGATTATAATGGGTTCTGGTGGTGGAATACAGTTGAACTAAGATTATAATGGGTTCTGGTGGACAAATACAGTTGAACTAAGATTAAAATGGGTTCTGGTGGTGGAATACAGTTGAACTAAGATTATAATGGGTTCTGGTAGTGGAATACAGTTGAACTAAGATTATAATGGGTTCTGGTAGTGGAATATAGTTGAACTAAGATTATAATGGGTTCTGGTAGTGGAATACAGTTGAACTAAGATTATAATGGGTTCTGGTAGTGGAATACAGTTGAACTAAGATTATAATGGGTTCTGGTAGTGGAATACAGTTGAACTAAGATTATAATGGGTTCTGGTAGTGGAATACAGTTGAACTAAGATTATAATGGGTTCTGGTGGTGGAATACAGTTGAACTAAGATTATAATGGGTTCTGGTGGTGGAATACAGTTGAACTAAGATTATAATGGGTTCTGGTGGACAAATACAGTTGAACTAAGATTAAAATGGGTTCTGGTAGTGGAATATAGTTGAACTAAGATTAAAATGGGTTCTGGTGGACAAATACAGTTGAACTAAGATTAAAATGGGTTCTGGTAGTGGAATATAGTTGAACTAAGATTATAATGGGTTCTGGTGGACAAATACAGTTGAACTAAGATTAAAATGGGTTCTGGTAGTGGAATATAGTTGAACTAAGATTAAAATGGGTTCTGGTGGACAA
>NW_024605539.1:0-4870 GCF_018296145.1 Oncorhynchus tshawytscha | reverse complement strand
CCCCTTGTTCAATTGATTCATGCATGACTCAGGGGAAAATTCCAGGCTCTGAATTGAAAGAGTACTATTTATGAGATTTAACAAAAAGTGAGTAACAAAAAAGAACTGTATTACACTTACCGCGTTGGCGACCCACTTGAATCAAAATGTAGCTAGCTGTTTTCTACAAGTTGTCCTCTAACCAGGGATGTACATTCCGTGTGGTTTTTGAGATGTTAGTTTTAACGTGCAACCTCATCTCCCCTCTCACTCAATTGATGTCAACGTGATATTTATATGAGTGATGACAAATGTGTTGTTTCTCTTTGTTTAGCGACCCCTAAATGTAAATGCATCAATCCATAATGTAGTTCCTTTGTTTAGCGACCCCTAAATGTAAATGCATCAATCCATAATGTAGCTGACTGTTTTCTGCATGGTTGTCCTCTAACCATTGAGGTAAAATATATCACCCATTTCCATGTGTTTTTTGTTTTGTTGTGTTAGTTTCAAGAGCAGGTTCAACCTGATTTCCCCCAAATCGACATGCATTGCCATGGATCTTAATTTCAAATCAAATTTTATTTGTCACGTGCGCTGAGTACAGTGAAATGCTTACCTACAGGCTCTAACCAATGGTGCGGGAAAGAAAATAAGGTGTGTGTGTAGGTAAGTAAAGAAATAAAACAACAGTAAAAAGACATTTGAAAAAAGAGTAGCAAGGCTATATACAGACACCTGTTAGTCAGGCTTATTGAGGTAGTATGTACATGTAGGTATCGTTTTAAAGAGTAGCAGAAGCGTAAGAAGAGTGGGTGGTGGGACACAATGCAGATAGCCCAGTTAGGCAATGTGCAGGAGCACTGGTTGGTCGGGCCACTTTAGGTAGTATGTACATGAATGTATAGTTAAAGTGACTATGCATATAAGATAAACAGAGAGTAGCAGCAGCGTAAAAGGGGTTGGGGGGGGAACACAATGCAAATAGTAAGGGTAACCATTTGGTTACCTGTTCAGGAGTCTTATGGCTTGGGGGCAAAAACTGTTGAGAAGCCCTTTTGTCCTAGGCTTGGCACTCCGGTACCGCTTGCCATGCGGTAGTAGTGAGAACAGTCTGTGGCTGGGGTCTTTGACAATTTTTAGGGCCTTCCTCTGACACCGCCTGGTGTAGGGGTCCTGGATGGTAGGCAGCGATGTACTGGGCACCGAGCAATTGCCTACCAGGTAGTGATGCAACCGGTCAGGATGCTCTCGATGTTGCAGCTATAGAACCTTTTGAGGATCTCAGGACCCATGCCAAATCTTTTTATTTTCTTGAGGGGGAATAGGCTTTGTCGTGCCCTCTTCACGACTGTATTGGTGTGTTTGGACCAATCTAAATTCCTTGTGGACAACAAGGAATTTTAATCTCTCAACCTGCTCCACTACAGCCCCGTCTATGAGAATGGGGACGTGCTCGTGCTCCTTTTCCTGTAGTCCACAATCATCACTTTAGTCTTGGTTATGTTGAGGGATAGGTTGTTATTCTGGCACCACCCGGCCAGGTCTCTGACCTCCTCCCTATAAGGCTGTCTCGTCGTTGTCGGTGATCAGGCCTACCACTGTTGTGTCGTCAGCAAACTTAATGATGGTGTTGGAGTCGTGCCTGGCTATACACTCGTGGGTGAACAGGGAGAACAGGAGGGGACTGAGCATGCACTCCTGGGGAGCTCCCGTGTTGAGGATCAGCGTGGCAGATGTGTTGTTACCTACCCTCACCAAATCAAATCAAATCAAATTTTATTTGTCACATACACATGGTTAGCAGATGTTAATGCGAGTGTAGCGAAATGCTTGTGCTTCTAGTTCCGACAATGCAGTAATAACGAACAAGTAATCTAACTAACAATTCCAAAAAAACCACTGTCTTAAAGATAAAGAATATGTACATAAGGATATATGAATGAGTGATGGTACAGAGCAGCATAGGCAAGATACAGTAGATGATATCGAGTACAGTATATACATATGAGATAAGTATGTAAACCAAGTGGCATAGTTAAAGTGGCTAGTGATACATGTATTACATAAGGATGCAGTCGATGATATAGAGTACAGTATCAACGTATGCATATGAGATGAATAATGTAGGGTAAGTAACATTATATAAGGTAGCATTGTTTAAAGTGGCTAGTGATATATTTACATCATTTCCCATCAATTCCCATGATTAAAGTGGCTGGAGTAGAGTCAGTGTCATTGACAGTGTGTTGGCAGTAGCCACTCAATGTTAGCGGTGGCTGTTTAACAGTCTGATGGCCTTGAGATAGAAGCTGTTTTTCAGTCTCTCGGTCCCAGCTTTGATGCACCTGTACTGACCTCGCCTTCTGGATGACAGCGGGGTGAACAGGCAGTGGCTCGGGTGGTTGATGTCCTTGATGATCTTTATGGCCTTCCTGTAGCATCGGGTGGTGTAGGTGTCCTGGAGGGCAGGTAGTTTGCCCCCGGTGATGCGTTGTGCAGACCTCACTACCCTCTGGAGAGCCTTACGGTTGAGGGCGGTGCAGTTGCCATACCAGGCGGTGATACAGCCCGCCAGGATGCTCTCGATTGTGCATCTGTAGAAGTTTGTGAGTGCTTTTGGTGACAAGCCGAATTTCTTCAGCCTCCTGAGGTTGAAGAGGCGCTGCTGTGCCTTCCTCACGATGCTGTCTGTGTGAGTGGACCAATTCAGTTTGTCTGTGATGTGTATGCCGAGGAACTTAAAACTTGCTACCCTCTCCACTACTGTTCCATCGATGTGGATGGGGGGGTGTTCCCTCTGCTGTTTCCTGAAGTCCACAATCATCTCCTTAGTTTTGTTGACGTTGAGTGTGAGGTTATTTTCCTGACACCACACTCCGAGGGCCCTCACCTCCTCCCTGTAGGCCGTCTCGTCGTTGTTGGTAATCAAGCCTACCACTGTTGTGTCGTCCGCAAACTTGATGATTGAGTTGGAGCGTGCATGGCCACGCAGTCGTGGGTGAACAGGGAGTACAGGAGAGGGCTCAGAACGCACCCTTGTGGGGCCCCAGTGTTGAGGATCAGCGGGGAGGAGATGTTGTTGCCTACCCTCACCACCTGGGGGCGGCCCGTCAGGAAGTCCAGTACCCAGTTGCACAGGGCGGGGTCGAGACCCAGGGTCTCGAGCTTGATGACGAGCTTGGAGGGTACTATGGTGTTGAATGCCGAGCTGTAGTCGATGAACAGCATTCTCACATAGGTATTCCTCTTGTCCAGATGGGTTAGGGCAGTGTGCAGTGTGGTTGAGATTGCATCGTCTGTGGACCTATTTGGGCGGTAAGCAAATTGGAGTGGGTCAAGGGTGTCAGGTAGGGTGGAGGTGATGTGGTCCTTGACTAGTCTCTCAAAGCACTTCATGATGACGGATGTGAGTGCTACGGGCGGTAGTCGTTTAGCTCAGTTACCTTAGCTTTCTTGGGAACAGGAACAATGGTGGCCCTCTTGAAGCATGTGGGAACAGCAGACTGGTATAGGGATTGATTGAATATGTCCGTAAACACACCGGCCAGCTGGTCTGCGCATGCTCTGAGGGCGCGGCTGGGGATGCCGTCTGGGCCTGCAGCCTTGCGAGGGTTAACACGTTTAAATGTCTTACTCACTTCGGCTGCAGTGAAGGAGAGACCGCATGTTTCCGTTGCAGGCCGTGTCAGTGGCACTGTATTGTCCTCAAAGCGGGCAAAAAGTTATTTAGTCTGCCTGGGAGCAAGACATCCTGGTCCGTGACTGGGCTGGGTTTCTTCCTGTAGTCCGTGATTGACTGTAGACCCTGCCACATGCCTCTTGTGTCTGAGCCGTTGAATTGAGATTCTACTTTGTCTCTGTACTGGCGCTTAGCTTGTTTGATAGCCTTGCGGAGGGAATAGCTGCACTGTTTGTATTCAGTCATGTTACCAGACACCTTGCCCTGATTAAAAGCAGTGGTTCGTGCCTTCAGTTTCACACGAATGCTGCCATCAATCCACGGTTTCTGGTTAGGGAATGTTTTAATCGTTGCTATGGGAACGACATCTTCAACGCACGTTCTAATGAACTCGCACACCGAATCAGCGTATTCGTCAATGTTGTTGTCTGACGCAATACGAAACATCTCTCAGTCCACGTGATGGAAGCAGTCTTGGAGTGTGGAGTCAGCTTGGTCGGACCAGCGTTGGACAGACCTCAGCGTGGGAGCTTCTTGTTTTAGTTTCTGTCTGTAGGCAGGGATCAACAAAATGGAGTCGTGGTCAGCTTTTCCGAAAGGGGGGCGGGGCAGGGCCTTATATGCGTCGCGGAAGTTAGAGTAACAATGATCCAGGGCCTTTCCACCCCTGGTTGCGCAATCGATATGCTGATAAAATTTAGGGAGTCTTGTTTTCAGATTAGCCTTGTTAAAATCCCTAGCTACAATGAATGCAGCCTCCGGATAAATCGTTTCCAGTTTGCAGAGAGTTAAATAAAGTTCGTTCAGAGCCATCGATGTGTCTGCTTGGGGGGATATATACGGCTGTGATTATAATCGAAGAGAATTCTCTTGGTAGATAATGCGGTCTACATTTGATTGTGAGGAATTCTAAATCAGGTGAACAGAAGGATTTGAGTTCCTGTATGTTTCTTTCATCACACCATGTCACGTTGGCCATAAGGCATACGCCCCCGCCCGTCTTCTTACCAGAAAGATGTTTGTTTCTGTCGGCGCGATGCGTGGAGAAACCCGCTGGCTGCACCGCTTCGGATTGCGTCTCTCCAGTGAGCCATGTTTCCGTGAAGCAGAGAACGTTACAGTCTCTTATGTCCCTCTGGAATGCTACCCTTGCTCGGATTTCATCAACCTTGTTGTCAAGAGACTGGACATTGGCAAGCAGAATGCTAG
>NW_024605538.1:0-4870 GCF_018296145.1 Oncorhynchus tshawytscha | reverse complement strand
GCTAGAGTAGAGATAAGGATAGGAGCTAGAGTAGAGATAGGGATAGGGGCTAGAGTAGAGATAGGGATATGAGCCAGAGTAGAGATAGGGATAGGAGCTGGAGTAGAGATAGGGATAGGACCTAGAGTAGAGGTAGGGATAAGAGCTAGGAGCTAGAGTAGAGATAGGGATAGGAGCTAGAGTAGAGATAGGGATAGGAGCTAGAGTAGAGATGGGGATAGGAGCTAGAGTAGAGATAGGGATAAGAGCTAGAGTAGAGATAGGGATAGGAGCTAGAGTAGAGATAGGGATAGGAGCTAGAGTAGAGATAGGGATAGGAGCTAGAGTAGAGATAGGGATAGGAGCTAGAGTAGAGATAGGGATAGGAGCTAGAGTAGAGATAGGGATAGGAGCTAGGGACCTAGAGTATGGATAGGGATAGGAGCTAGGAGCTAGAGCAGAGATAGGGATAGGAGCCAGGAGCTAGAGTAGAGATAGAGATAGGAGCCAGAGTAGAGATAGGAGCTAGAGTAGAGATAGGGATAGGAGCTAGAGTAGAGATAGGGATAGGAGCTAGGACCTAGAGTAGAGATAGGGATAGGAGCTAGAGTAGAGATAGGGCTAGGAGCTAGGGCCCTAGAGTAGAGATAGGGATAGGAACTAGAGTAGAGATAGGGATAGGAGCTAGGACCCTAGAGTAGAGATAGTGCTAGGGGCTAGGAGCTAGAGTATAGATAGGGATAGGAGCTAGGACCTAGAGTAGAGATAGTGCTAGGGGCTAGGAGCTAGAGTAGAGATAGGGATAGGAGTTAGAACCTAGAGTAGAGATAGTGCTAGGGGATAGGAGCTAGAGTAGAGATAGGGATAGGAGCTAGGACCTAGAGTAGAGATAGTGCTAGGGGCTAGGAGCTAGTGTAGAGATAGTGCTAGGAGCTAGGACCTAGAGTAGAGATAGTGCTAGGGGCTAGGAGCTAGAGTAGAGATAGGGATAGGAGCTAGAGTAGAGATAGGGATATGAGCTAGGAGCTAGAGTAGAGATAGTGCTAGGGGCTAGGAGCTAGAGTAGAGATTGTGCTAGGGAGCTAGGAGCTAGAGTACAGATAGGGATAGGGAGCTAGGAGCTAGTGTAGAGATAGTGCTAGGAGCTAGTGTAGAGATAGTGTATGATCTAGAGTAGAGATAGTGCTAGGGATTAGGAGCTATATAGATATTGCTTGGGGTTAGGAGCTAGAGTAGAGATAGTGCTGGGGGGTTAGGAGCTAGTGTAGAGATAGTGCTGGGGGGTTAGGAGCTAGAGTAGACATAGTGCTGGGGGTTAGGAGCTAGTGTAGAGATAGTGCTGGGGGTTAGGAGCTAGTGTAGAGATAGTGCTTGGGGTTAGGGGCTAGAGTAGAGGTATTGCTAGTAGCTAGAGTAGAGAGTGCTAGGGGTTAGGAGATAGAGTAGAGATAGTGCTAGGGGTTAGGAGATAGAGTAGAGATAGTGCTAGGGGCTAGAGTAGAGATAATGCTAGAGGCCAGGAATGAGAATAGAGATAGTGCTAGGGGCTAGAGTAGAGATAATGCTAGGGGTTGGCACTAGAGTAGAGATAGTGCTTGGAGCTAGAGTAGAGATAGTGCTAGGGGTTGGCACTAGAGTAGAGATAGTGCTTGGGGCTAGAATAGAGACAGTGCTAGGGGTTAGGGGCTAGAGTATAGATAACGCTTGAGGCTAGAATAGAGCTATTTTGAGGGGCTAGAGTGGAGATAGTGCTAGAGGCTAGGAGCTAGAGTTGAGATAGTGCTAGAGGCTAGGAGCTAGAGTAGGGATAGTGGTCGAGGCTAGGGAACTAGAGTAGGAGCTAGGAGCTAGAGTGCTCGGGGTTAATGGCTAAAGTTGACACAGTGCTAGTGGCTAGGAGCTAGAGTAGATAGTGAGCTAGGGCCCTAGGAGTTAGAGTAGAGATAGTGCTAGGAGCTGAAGGAGATAGGAGCTGGAGTAGAGATGGGGATAGGAGCTAGAGTAGAGATGGGGATATGAGCCAGAGTAGAGATAGGGATAGGAGACTAGGAGCTAGAGTAGAGATAGGGATAGGAGCTAGGGAGCTAGAGTAGAATAGGAGCTAGAGTAGAGATAGGGATAGGAGCTAGAGTAGAGTAAAGATAGGGATAGGAGCTAGAGTAGAGATAGGGATAGGAGCTAGAGTAGATAGAAACTAGAGAGATAGGATAGAGCTAGAGTAGAGATAGGGATAGGACTAGGAACTAGAGTAGAGATAGGGATAGGAGCCAGAGTAGAGATAGGGATAGGAGCTAGAGTAGAGATAGGGATAGGAGCTAGAGTAGAGATAGGGATAGGACCTAGAGCTAGAGATAGATAGGATAGGAGCTAGAGTAGAGATAGGGATAGGAGCTAGAGTAGAGATAGGGCTAGGAGCTAGGAGCTAGAGTAGAGATAGGGATAGGAGCTAGAGTAGAGATAGGGATAGGAGCTAGAGTAGAGATAGGGATAGGAGCTAGAGTAGAGATAGGGATAGGAGCTAGTGTAGAGATAGGGATAGGAGCTAGTAGTAGAGATAAGGGATAGAGCTAGAGTAGAGATAGGGATAGAGCTAGAGTAGAGATAGGGATAGGAGCTAGAGTAGAGATAGGGTTAGGACTAGAGTGAGACATAGGGATAGGAACTAGAGTAGAGATAGGGATAGGAGCTAGGAGCTAGAGTAGAGATAGGAGCTAGAGTAGAGATAGGAATAGGAGCTAGAGTAGAGATAGGGATAGGAGCTAGAGTAGAGATAGGGATAGGAGCTAGGACCTAGAGTAGAGATAGGGATATGAGCTAGAGTAGAGATAGGGATACGAGCTAGAGTAGAGATAGGGATAGGAGCTAGGACCTGGAGTAGAGATAGGGATAGGAGCTAGGAGCTAGAGTAGAGTTAGGGATAGGAGCTAGAGTAGAGATAGGAGCTAGAGTAGAGACAGGGATAGGAGCTAGAGTAGAGATAGGGATAGGAGGTAGAGTAGAGATAGGGATAGGGATAGGAGCTAGAGTAGAGATAGGGATAGGAGCTAGAGTAGAGATCGGGATAGGAGCTAGGAGCTAGAGTAGAGATAGGGATTGGAGCTAGGAGCTAGAGTAGAGATAGTGATAGGAGCTAGGAGCTAGTGTAGAGATAGGGATAGGAGCTAGGAGCTAGAGTAGAGATAGGGATAGGAGCTAGAGTAGAGATAGGAGCTAGAGTAGAGATAGGGATAGGAGCTAGAGTAGAGATAGGGATAGGAGCTAGGGAGCTAGAGTAGAGATAGGGATAGAGCTAGAGTAGAGATAGGGATAGAGCTAGAGTAGAGATAGGGATAGGAGCTAGGAGCTAGTGTAGAGATAGGGATAGGAGCTAGGAGCTAGAGTAGAGATAGGGATAGGAGCTAGAGTAGAGATAGGAGCTAGGAGCTAGAGTAGAGATAGGGATAGGAGCTAGGGGCTAGAGTAAAGATAGGGATAGGAGCTAGAGTAGAGATAGGGATAGGAGCTAGAGTAGAGATAGGAGCTAGAGTAGAGATAGGGATAGGAGCTAGAGTAGAGATAGGGATAGGAGCTAGAGTAGAGATAGGGATAGGAGCTAGGACCTAGAGTAGAGATAGGGATAGGAGCTAGAGTAGAGATAGGGATACGAGCTAGAGTAGAGATAGGGATAGGAGCTAGGACCTGGAGTAGAGATAGGGATAGGAGCTAGGAGCTAGAGTAGAGTTAGGGATAGGAGCTAGAGTAGAGATAGGAGCTAGAGTAGAGACAGGGATAGGAGCTAGAGTAGAGATAGGGATAGGAGGTAGAGTAGAGATAGGGATAGGGATAGGAGCTAGAGTAGAGATAGGGATAGGAGCTAGAGTAGAGATAGGGATAGGAGCTAGAGTAGAGATAGGGATAGGAGCTAGGGCTCGTACCCGTATAAGCATTACATATTTGCGAGCCAGAGCAGAGACAGTGACAGTATACTGCATAAGACAGACAGGTTTCGTACAGCATTGTGACAGAATTTTATTGCAGACAGACAGTATTCGAGAGCAGATAGGACAGGAGCCAGTGCAGAGATAGGACTTGAGCCAGAGAGATAGGATAGACCCAGAGCAGAGATAGGATAAGAAAGCCAGAGCCAGAGTAGAGATAGGATAGATTTAGAGTGAGATAGGATAGGAGCTAAGAGCAGAGATGGGGATAGGAGCCAGAGCAGAGATAGGACAAGAGCCAGAGCAGAGATAGGACAGAACAAAAGCGGCATATCATGACGGTGGCTCACATACATTGGTGCGGGTGGTTTCCGCATAGCATATCAGTGACAGCAGAAGCTCGGCATACATATTAGACGTATTCGCATAGCATTGCGACAGGACAGGAGTCCAGAGATGAGGGATAGAGACTAGGAGCTAGATTAGAGTTAGACAGATAGGAGCTAGAGTAGAGATAGGAGCTAGAGCCAGAGACAGGGATAGACTAGAGTAGAGATAGGATAGAGTGAGCTAGAGATAGGATAGGAGCAGAGTAGAGGATAGGACCCAGAGCAGAGATAGGATAGGACAGAGAGATAGGGCTAGGAGCTGTGGGCCCAGAGTAGAGATAGGGATAGAACCAGGAGTAGAGATAGGATAGGAGCCAGGACCCAGAAGGAAGGCTAGTGCTAGGGCTAGAGCTAGAGATAGGGATAGGGATAGGAGCTAGGACCTAGAGTAGAGATAGTGCTAGGGCTAGGGAGCCAGAGCAGAGATAGGACAGGAGTTAGAACCCAGAGCAGAGATACTAGACAGGAGCCAGAGCAGAGATAGGGATAGGAGCCAGGGACCTAGAGCAGAGAGTTAGGGCCAGAGCCAGAGTAGAGATAGGATAGGAGCTAGGACCTAGAGTAGAGATAGGGATAGGAGCTAGA
>NW_024605537.1:0-4868 GCF_018296145.1 Oncorhynchus tshawytscha | reverse complement strand
AGGTAACTAAACCTTTATAGTGCCTGACTAGAGACAGAATAATGTCTGTAGAACTATACCTTTATAGTCCTGACTAGAGACAGAATAATGTCTGTAGGTAACTATACCTTTATAGTGCCTGACTAGAGACAGAATAGAGTGCCTGACAGAATAATGTCTGTAGGTAACTAAACCTTTATAGTGCCTGACTAGAGACAGAATAATGTCTGTAGGTAACTAGACCTTTATAGTCCCTGACTAGAGACTGACTAGTGCTATTTAGAGACAGAATAATGTCTGTAGGTAACTATACCTTTATAGTCCCTGACTAGAGAACAGAATAATGTCTGTAGGTAACTAAGCCTTTATAATTACCTAGAGCAGACATGTCTGTATAGTCCCTAGAGACAGAATAATGTCTGTGAGACAGAATAATGTCTGTAGGTAACTATACCTTTATAGTCCCTGACTAGAGACAGAATAAATGTCTGTAGGTAACTATACCTTTATAGGCACCAGACTAGAGACAGAATAATGTCTGTAGGTAACTATAGTGCCTGACTAGAGACAGAATAATGTCTGTAGGTAACTATACCTTTATAGTCCCTGACTAGAGACAGAATAATGTCTGTAGGTAAATATACCTTTATAGTGCCTGACTAGAGACAGAATAATGTCTGTAGGTAACTATACCTTTATAGTCCCTGACTAGAGACAGAATAATGTCTGTAGGTAACTAGACCTTTATAGTCCCTGACTAGAGACAGAATAATGTCTGTAGGTAACTATACCTTTATAGTGCCTGACTAGAGACAGAATAATGTCTGTAGGTAACTTTAGACCTTTATAGTCCCTGACTAGAGACAGAATAATGTCTGTAGGTAACTAGACCTTTATAGTCCCTGACTAGAGACAGAATAATGTCTGTAGGTAACTATACCTTTATAGTGCCTGACTAGAGACAGAATAATGTCTGTAGGTAACTATACCTTTATAGTCCTGACTAGAGACAGAATAATGTCTGTAGGTAACTATACCTTTATAGTGCCTGACTAGAGACAGAATAATGTCTGTAGGTAACTATATACCTTTATAGTGCCTGACTAGAGACAGAATAATGTCTGTAGGTAACTAGACCTTTATAGTCCCTGACTAGAGACAGAATAATGTCTGTAGGTAACTATACCTTTATAGTGCCTGACTAGTGTAACGGTTTTCTAGTGGTGATGAAAGAGAGTCGGACCAAACTGCAGCGTGTCGATTGCGATCCATGTTTAATATAACAAAAAAAAACACGAACTTACAAAAAACAATAAACGAAACCGAAACAGCCTATCTGGTGCAAACTAACAACGAGTACACATAGGACACTAAGGACAATCACCCACGACAAACTCAAAGAATATGGCTGCCTAAATATGGTTCCCAATCAGAGACAACGACAAGCATCTGCCTCTGATTGAGAACCACTCCAGACAGCCATAGACTTTGCTAGACAACCCACTAAGCTACAATCCCAATACCACCACCAAAACCCCAAGACAAACACACCACAATTACAAAAACCCCATGCCACACCCTGGCCTGACCAAATACATAAAGATGAACACAAAATACTTTGACCAGGGCGTGACAGAACCCCCTAAGGTGCGGACTCCCGAACGCACCTCAAAACAACAATAGGGAGGGTCCGGGTGGGCGTCTGTCCATGGTGGCGGCTCCGGCGCGGGACGTGGACCCCACTCCTTAATGTCTTAGTCCCCTCTCCCTTCGTCCCTGGATAGTCCACCCTCGCCGCCGACCATGGCCTAGTAGTCCTCACCCAGAACCCCACTGGACTGAGGAGCAGATCGGGACTGAAGGACAGCTCGGGACCGAGGCAGCTCGGGACTGAGGGGAAGCTCGGGAGTGAGAGAAAGCTCAGGAGTGAGAGAAAGCTCAGGAGTGAGAGGAAGCTCAGGAGTGAGAGGAAGCTCAGGAGTGAGAGGAAGCTCAGGAGTGAGAGGAAGCTCAGGAGTGAGAGGAAGCTCAGGCCGGTAAATAGATCTACCAGCTCCTGGCTGGCTGGTGGTCTCAGCAGATCCTGGCTGACTGGCAGATCCTGGCTGACTGGCAGATCCTGGCTGACTGGCAGATCTGGAAGAGTCTGGTTGACTGGCAGATCTGGAAGAGTCTGGTTGACTGGCAGATCTGGAAGAGTCTGGTTGACTGGCAGATCTGGAAGGGTCTGGCTGACTGGCAGATCTGGAAGAGTCTGGCTGACTGGCAGATCTGGAAGAGTCTGGCTGACTGGCAGATCTGGAAGAGTCTGGTTGACTGGCAGATCTGGAAGAGTCTGGCTGACTGGCAGATCTGGCGGCGCTGGGCAGACTGGCAGATCTGGCGGCGCTGGGCAGACTGGCGGCGCTGGGCAGACTGGCGATGCTGGGCAGACTGGCGGCGCTGGGCAGACTGGCGGCGCTGGGCAGACTGGCGGCGCTGGGCAGACTGGCGGCACGACGCTGGGCAGACTGGCGGCGCTGGGCAGACTGGCGGTGCTGGGCAGACTGGCGGTGCTGGGCAGACTGGCGACGCTGGGCAGACTGGCGACGCTGGGCAGACTGGCGACGCTGGGCAGACTGGCGACGCTGGACAGACTGGCGGCGCTGGGCAGACTGGGGGCACTGGCAGCGCTGGGCAGACTGGCGGCACTAGCTGCCCCATATAGGCTGACAGCTCTGGCGGCTTCTTACAGACTGACCGCTCTGGCGGCTCCGTGCTGACTGGCAGCTCCTTGCAGACTGGCAGCTCCTTACAGACTGACAGCTCCGTGCAGACTGACAGCTCCGTGCAGACTGACAGCTCCGTGCAGACTGGCAGCTCCGCTGCAGACTGGCAGCTCCATGCAGACTGGCAGCTCCATGCAGACTGGCTGCTCCATGCAGACTGGCTGCTCTATGCAGACTGACATCTCTGGCTGCTTCATGCAGACTGACAGCTCTGGCTGCTGCCCATGTAGACTGGCTGCTTCATGCAGACTGGCAGCTCGGGCTGCTTCATGTAGACTGACAGCTCTGGCTGCTCCATGCGGACTGACAGCTCTGGCTGCTCCATGTAGACTGACTGCTTCATGCAGACTGGCAGCTCGGGCTGCTTCATGTAGACTGACAGCTCTGGCTGCTCCATGCGGACTGACAGCTCTGGCTGCTCCATGCGGACTGACAGCTCTGGCTGCTCCATGCGGACTGACAGCTCTGGCTGCTCCATGCGGACTGACAGCTCTGGCTGCTCCATGCGGACTGACAGCTCTGGCTGCTCCATGCAGACTGACAGCTCTGGCTGCTCCATGTAGACTGGCTGCTTCATGCAGACTGGCAGCGCGGGCTGCTTCATGTAGACTGACAGCTCTGGCTGCTTCATGCAGACTGGCAGCTCTGGCTGCGCTGAACAGGCGGGAGACTCCGGCAGCGCTGGAGATGAGGAAAGCTCCGACAGCGCTAGATAGGCGGGAGACTTCGGCAGCGCAGGAGAGGAGAAAGGCTCCGACAGCGCTGGAGAGGCGAGGCGCACTGTAGGCCTGATGCGTGGTGCTGGTACTGGTGGTACTGGACCGAGGACACGCACAGGAAGCCTGGTGCGGGGAGCTGCTACCGGAGGGCTGGGGTGTGGAGGTGGTACTGGATAGACCGGACCGTGCAGGCGCACTGGAGCTCTTGAGCACCGAGCCTGCCCAACCTTACCTGGTTGAATGCTCCCGGTTGCCCTGCCAGTGCGGCGAGGTGGAATAGCCTGCACTGGGCTATGCAGGCGAACCGGAGACACCGAGCGCAAGGCTGGTGCCATGTAAGCCGGCCCAAGGAGACGCACTGGGGACCAGATGCGTAGAGCCGGCTTCATGGCATTTGGCTCGACGCTCAATCTAGCCCGGCCGATACGCGGAGCTGGAATATACCGAACCGGGCTGTGCACCCGCACTGGAGACACCGTGCGCTCCACAGCATAACACGGTGCCTGCCCGGTCTCTCCAGCCCCCGGTAAGCACAGGGAGTTTGCGCAGGTCTCCTACCTGGCATAGCCATACTCCCTGTAAGCCCCCAAGAAATTTTTGGGGCTGACTCTCGGGCTTCCATCCGCTCTGCCGTGCTAGCTCCTCATAATGCCGCCTCTCTGCTTTTGCTGCCTCCAGCTCGGCTTTGGGGCGACAATAATCTCCAGGCTCATTCCAGGGTCCTTTACCGTCCAATTCCTCCTCCCATGTCCATAACTCCAGGTGGTGCAACCTCTCCCACTGTAGCTGCTGCTGCTCCTGCTGCTGCTGCCTCTGTTGCCTCTTCTCCTGTTGCTCCTTTGGGCGGCTACACTCCCCTGGTTTAGCCCAGGGTCCTCTCCCGTCGAAGATCTCCTCCCATGACCAGAAATCCTTGGTGAGCATCTCCTTTTTCGGCTGCTCCTGCCTGTTGACACGCCGCTTGGTCCGTTGGTGGTGGGTGATTCTGTAACGGTTTTCTAGTGGTGATGAAAGAGAGTCGGACCAAACTGCAGCGTGTCGATTGCGATCCATGTTTAATATAACAAAAAAAAAAACACGAACTTACAAAAAACAATAAACGAAACCGAAACAGCCTATCTGGTGCAAACTAACAACGAGTACACATAGGACACTAAGGACAATCACCCACGACAAACTCAAAGAATATGGCTGCCTAAATATGGTTCCCAATCAGAGACAACGATAAGCATCTGCCTCTGATTGAGAACCACTCCAGACAGCCATAGACTTTGCTAGACAACCCACTAAGCTACAATCCCAATACCACCACCAAAACCCCAAGACAAACACACCACAATTACAAAAACCCCATGCCACACCCTGGCCTGACCAAATACATAAAGATGAACACAAAATACTT
>NW_024605536.1:0-4867 GCF_018296145.1 Oncorhynchus tshawytscha | reverse complement strand
CATCTACTGTTGATGATATCTGGAATGTGCATGTACACCCTGGCCCATCTACTGTTGATGATATCTGGAATGTGCATGTACACCCTGGCCCATCTACTGTTGATGATACAGTGCCTTGCGAAAGTATTCGGCCCCCTTGAACTTTGCGACCTTTTGCCACATTTCAGGCTTCAAACATAAAGATATAAAACTGTATTTTTTTGTGAATAATCAACAACAAGTGGGACACAATCATGAAGTGGAACAACATTTATTGGATATTTCAAACTTTTTTAACAAATCAAAAACTGAAAAATTGGGCGTGCAAAATTATTCAGCCCCTTTACTTTCAGTGCAGCAAACTCTCTCCAGAAGTTCAGTGAGGATCTCTGAATGATCCAATGTTGACCTAAATGACTAATGATGATAAATACAATCCACCTGTGTGTAATCAAGTCTCCGTATAAATGCACCTGCACTGTGATAGTCTCAGAGGTCCGTTAAAAGCGCAGAGAGCATCATGAAGAACAAGGAACACACCAGGCAGGTCCGAGATACTGTTGTGAAGAAGTTTAAAGCCGGATTTGGATACAAAAAGATTTCCCAAGCTTTAAACATCCCAAGGAGCACTGTGCAAGCGATAATATTGAAATGGAAGGAGTCAGACCACTGCAAATCTATCAAGACCTGGCCGTCCCTCTAAACTTTCAGCTCATACAAGGAGAAGACTGATCAGAGATGCAGCCAAGAGGCCCATGATCACTCTGGATGAACTGCAGAGATCTACAGCTGAGGTGGGAGACTCTGTCCATAGGACAACAATCAGTCGTATATTGCACAAATCTGGCCTTTATGGAAGAGTGGCAAGAAGAAAGCCATTTCTTAAAGATATCCATAAAAAGTGTTGTTTAAAGTTTGCCACAAGCCACCTGGGAGACACACCAAACATGTGGAAGAAGGTGCTCTGGTCAGATGAAACCAAAATTGAACTTTTTGGCAACAATGCAAAACGTTATGTTTGGCGTAAAAGCAACACAGCTCATCACCCTGAACACACCATCCCCACTGTCAAACATGGTGGTGGCAGCATCATGGTTTGGGCCTGCTTTTCTTCAGCAGGGACAGGGAAGATGGTTAAAATTGATGGGAAGATGGATGGAGCCAAATACAGGACCATTCTGGAAGAAAACCTGATGGAGTCTGCAAAAGACCTGAGACTGGGACGGAGATTTGTCTTCCAACAAGACAATGATCCAAAACATAAAGCAAAATCTACAATGGAATGGTTCAAAAATAAACATATCCAGGTGTTGGAATGGCCAAGTCAAAGTCCAGACCTGAATCCAATCGAGAATCTGTGGAAAGAACTGAAAACTGCTGTTCACAAATGCTCTCCATCCAACCTCACTGAGCTCGAGCTGTTTTGCAAGGAGGAATGGAAAAAAATTTCAGTCTCTCGATGTGCAAAACTGATAGAGACATACCCCAAGCGACTTACAGCTGTAATCGCAGCAAAAGGTGGCGCTACAAAGTATTAACTTAAGGGGGCTGAATAATTTTGCACGCCCAATTTTTCCATTTTTGATTTGTTAAAAAGTTTGAAATATCCAATAAATGTCGTTCCACTTCATGATTGTGTCCCACTTGTTGTTGAATCTTCACAAAAAAATACAGTTTTATATCTTTATGTTTGAAGCCTGAAATGTGGCAAAAGGTTGCAAAGTTCAAGGGGGCCGAATACTTTCGTAAGGCACTGTATCTGGAATGTGCATGTATACCCTGGCCCATCTACTGTTGATGATATCTGGAATGTGCATGTACACACTGGCCAATCTACTGTTGCCAGCCCCGATTCTGACTTGTGCTCTGATATCTGCTTCACTGATTTTCTGCATGTTAACACTAGAAGCTTATTACCTAAATGGATCAAGTGTGATTTCACAGCTCCAATCCAGATGTGTTGGTAATTACTGAGACATGGTTAAGAAAGAGTGTTTTGAACACTGATGTTAACCTTTCTGGCTATAACCTTTTTTTAGTAAGACAGATCTTCCAAAGGTGGGGAAGTGTCGATCTTTACCAAGGATCACCTTCAGTACTCGGTTGTCTCCACCAAGTCTGTCCCCAATTTGATTTGCTCGTTTTAAGCATTAAACTTTCAAATAGTTCTTTGTTGACTGTTGCTGGGCGCCATTGTCCTCCATCAGCACCGGCCTGTCCTAAGCTCTCTCCTGGCCCCTTAGACTAGGTCTGAATTTGTCCTGCTAGGTGACCTAAACTGGGACATGCTTAAACCCCCTGACCAAGTCCTAAATCAATGAGACTCCCTAAATATTTCTCAGATTATCAACAATCCTACAAGATATGACTCCAAACACCCAGAAAAGGCTACTCTCCTTGATGTTATCCTCACAAATAATCCTGATAGGTATCAGTCTGGTGTTTTCTGTAATGACCTTAGTGATCCCTGTTTTACAGCCTGTGTTCGTAATGGCTGCTCAGTGAAACGACCTGTCCTGATTTGTCATAGACGCTTGCTAAAACTTTAATGAGCAAGCCTTCCTTCATGAACTGGCCTCTGTGAAATGGTATAGAATCAGCATGATCGCCTCTGTCGAAGACGCTTGGACCTTCTTTTTTGATATTTTCAGTGGTATTGTTAACAAACACGCCCCCATAAAGAAAATGAGAATTAAAAACAGGTTCAGCC
This sequence comes from Oncorhynchus tshawytscha, assembly GCF_018296145.1. Taxonomy (NCBI): domain Eukaryota; kingdom Metazoa; phylum Chordata; class Actinopteri; order Salmoniformes; family Salmonidae; genus Oncorhynchus; species Oncorhynchus tshawytscha. The sequence goes on along the minus strand of NW_024605536.1, from coordinate 2,178 downwards.
CCTGGTTCGACCGTGATCTTGCAGTTACTTCATCTCAAGAATTGCATTTGGCGAAAGGCTCGGTACACGCATACTCAGGCTGACTGGCTATTGTTCAGGCAAATAAGAAATAAGTGCACTCAGGCTATCCGGAAGGCCAAAGTTAGTTACTTTAAGGAGCAGTTCTCTCTCTGTGGGTCTAACCAAGAAGTTCTGGAAAACGGTTAAAGACCTGGAGAATAAACCCTCCTCCTCACAGCTGCCCATGTCCCTTAATGTTGATAATGTGGTTGTTACTGACAAGAAGCACATGGCTGAGCTCTTTAATCACAACTTCATTAAGGCAGGATTCCTATTTGACTCAGCCATGCCTCCTTGCCCGTCCAACATTTCCTCATCTTCCACCCCTTCTAATGCGACTATCCCCGATTCTTCTCCCTCTTTTCCCCCTGCCCTGCTACAAAGTTTCTCCCTGCAGGCAGTCACTGAGTCCGAGGTGCTAAATGAGCTGCTTAAATTTGACCCCAAAAAAACATCTGGGTCAGATGGTTTAGACCCTTTCTTCTTTAAGGTTGCTGCCCCTATCATCACCAAGCCTATCACCAACCTTTTAAACCCGTCTCTCCTTTCTGGGGAGGTTCCCATTGCTTGGAAGGCAGCCACAGTTTGTCCTTTATTTAAAGGGGAGATCAAGCTGATCCTAACTGTTATAGGCCTATTTCTATTTTGTCCTGTTTATCAAAAGTGTTGGAAAAACTTGTTAATAATCAACTGACTGGCTTTCTTGATGTCTATAGTATTCTCTCGGGTATGCAATCAGGTTTCCACTCAGGTTATGGATGTGTCACTGCAACCTTAAAGGTCCTCAATGATGTCACCATTGCCCTTGATTCTAAGCAATATTGAGCTGCTATTTTTATTAACTTGGCCAAAGCTTTTGATACGGTAGACCATTCCATTCTTGTGGGCCGGCTAAGGAGTATTGGTGTCTTTGAGTATTGGTGTCGCTTTGCTAACTACCTCTCTCAAAGAGTGCAGTGTAAATAAAGTCAGAGAATCTGCTGTCTCAGTCACTGCCTGTCACCAAGGGAGTACCCCAAGGCGCAATCCTAGGCCCCAAGCTCTTCTAAATTTACATCAACAACATAGTTCAGGCAGTAGGAAGCGCTCTCATCCATTTATATGCAGATGATACAGTCTTATACTCAGCTGGACCCGCCCTGGTTTTGTGTTAAATGCTCTACAACAAAGCTTTCTTATTGTCCAACAAGCTTTCTCTACCCTTAACCTTGTTCTGAACACCTCCAAAACAAAGGTCATGTGGTTTGGTAAGAAGAATGCCCCTCTTCCCACAGGTGTTATTACTACCTCTGAGGGTTTAGAGCTTAAGGTAGTCACCTCATACAAGTACTTGGGAGTATGGCTAGACGCTGCACTGTCCTTCTCTCAGTACATATCAAAGCTGCAGGCTAAAGTTAAATCTAGACTTGGTTTCCTCTATCGTAATCGCTCCTCTTTCACCCCAGCTGCCAAACTAACCCTGATTCAGATGATCATCCAACCCATGCTAGATTACGGAGACATAATTTATAGATTGGTAGGTAAGGGTGCTCTCGAGCGGCTAGATGTTCTTTACCATTCGGCCATCAGATTTGCCACCAATGCTCCTTATAGGACACACCACTGCACACTATACTCCTCTGTAAACTGGTCATCTTTGTATACCTGTCGCAAGACCCACTGGTTGATGCTTATTTATAAAACCCTCTTAGGCCTCACTCCCCCTATCTGAGATATCTACTGCAGCCCTCATCCTCCACATACAACACCCGTTCTGCAAGTCACATTATGTTAAAGGTCCCCAAAGCACACACATCCCTGGGTCGCTCCTCTTTTCAGTTTGCTGCAGCTAGCGACTGGAACAGGCTGCAACCAACACTCAAACTGGACAGTTTTATCTAAATCTCTTCATTCAAAGACTCAATCATGGACACTCTTACTGACAGTTGTGGCTGCTTTGTGTGATGTATTGTTGTCTCTACCTTCTTGACCTTTGTGCTGTTGACTGTGCCCGATAATGTTTGTACCATGTTGTGTTGCTACCATGCTGTGTTGTCATGGGTTGCTGCCTTGCTATGACGGCCTTTTGGTAGGCCGTCATTGTAAATAAGAATTTGTTCTTTATTGACTTGCCTAGTT
>NW_024605535.1:0-4865 GCF_018296145.1 Oncorhynchus tshawytscha | reverse complement strand
CACCGTGCCCTGCCACTTTAAGAGCGCATGAGCAGTAAGGAAGGAGGAAATAAAGAGAGCTCGTTCAGCTCTTTGGGGAGGGGCTCTTGGGTGGCGCGAGAGTTTGATTGTGTGTGCTGTGCTGCAGAAGTTTTGTTTGTTTTCAGCGTTTGTGGTTTATAAAGTATTTAACTCGATCATCGGTGTGATCGCTTTAGATCGTGGTTGTTTTTGTTTGGGACCGCGCCCGTTATGGATCGCATGGATTAGTAGCAACATTGTTGCGAAGCTTTAACATACAAACCAACAAACCATCGGACAGTCAGACAGTACACCGGCAGGCCTGAAGACCACAGCTAAGATTTCTCTTTTTCTCTCGCTCTCTCTTCCCTCTAGTTCCAGTGCTTTACCCTGCAACAGACTCTCTATTTTTCCAATGCACTTCCCACTTCCCATCAGAGACTAACGTTCTTTGCTTCACGGAAACATGGCTCACTGGAGAGACGCTATCCGAAGCGGTGCAGCCAACGGGTTTCTCCACGCATCGCGCCGACAGAAACAAACATCTTTCTGGTAAGAAGAGGGGCGGGGGCGTATGCCTCATGGCCAACGTGACATGGTGTGATGAAAGAAACATACAGGAACTCAAATCCTTCTGTTCACCTGATTTAGAATTCCTCACAATCAAATGTAGACCGCATTATCTACCAAGAGAATTCTCTTCGATTATAATCACAGCCGTATATATCCCCCCAAGCAGACACATCGATGGCTCTGAACGAACTTTATTTAACTCTCTGCAAACTGGAAACGATTTATCCGGAGGCTGCATTCATTGTAGCTGGGGATTTTAACAAGGCTAATCTGAAAACAAGACTCCTAAATTTTATCAGCATATCGATTGCGCAACCAGGGGTGGAAAGACCCTGGATCATTGTTACTCTAACTTCCGCGACGCATATAAGGCCCTGCCCCGCCCCCTTTCGGAAAAGCTGACCACGACTCCATTTTGTTGATCCCTGCCTACAGACAGAAACTAAAACAAGAGGCTCCCACGCTGAGGTCTGTCCAACGCTGGTCCGACCAAGCTGACTCCACACTCCAAGACTGCTTCCATCACGTGGACTGGGGAGATGTTTCGTATTGCGTCAGACAACAACATTGACGAATACGCTGATTCGGTGTGTGCGAGTTCATTAGAACGTGCGTTGAAGATGTCGTTCCCATAGCAACGATTAAAACATTCCCTAACCAGAAACCGTGGATTGATGGCAGCATTCGTGTGAAACTGAAGGCGTGAACCACTGCTTTTAATCAGGGCAAGGTGTCTGGTAACATGACTGAATACAAACAGTGCAGCTATTCCCTCCGCAAGGCTATCAAACAAGCTAAGCGCCAGTATAGAGACAAAGTAGAATCTCAATTCAACGGCTCAGACACAAGAGGCATGTGGCAGGGTCTACAGTCAATCACGGACTACAGGAAGAAACCCAGCCCAGTCACGGACCAGGATGTCTTGCTCCCAGGCAGACTAAATAACTTTTTTGCCCGCTTTGAGGACAATACAGTGCCACTGACACGGCCTGCAACGAAAACATGCGGTCTCCTTCACTGCAGCCGAAGTGAGTAAGACATTTAAACGTGTTAACCCTCGCAAGGCTGCAGGCCCAGACGGCATCCCCAGCCGCGCCCTCAGAGCATGCGCAGACCAGCTGGCCGGTGTGTTTACGGACATATTCAATCAATCCCTATACCAGTCTGCTGTTCCCACATGCTTCAAGAGGGCCACCATTGTTCCTGTTCCCAAGAAAGCTAAGGTAACTGAGCTAAACGACTACCGCCCCGTAGCACTCACATCCGTCATCATGAAGTGCTTTGAGAGACTAGTCAAGGACCATATCACCTCCACCCTACCTGACACCCTAGACCCACTCCAATTTGCTTACCGCCCAAATAGGTCCACAGACGATGCAATCTCAACCACACTGCACACTGCCCTAACCCATCTGGACAAGAGGAATACCTATGTGAGAATGCTGTTCATCGACTACAGCTCGGCATTCAACACCATAGTACCCTCCAAGCTCGTCATCAAGCTCGAGACCCTGGGTCTCGACCCCCGCCCCGTGCAACTGGGTACTGGACTTCCTGACAGGCCGCCCCAGGTGGTGAGGGTAGGCAACAACATCTCCTCCCCGCTGATCCTCAACACTGGGGCCCCACAAGGGTGCGTTCTGAGCCCTCTCCTGTACTCCCTGTTCACCCACGACTGCGTGGCCACGCACGCCTCCAACTCAATCATCAAGTTTGCGGATGACACAACAGTGGTAGGCTTGATTACCAACAACGACGAGACGGCCTACAGGGAGGAGGTGAGGGCCCTCGGAGTGTGGTGTCAGGAAAATAACCTCACACTCAACGTCAACAAAACTAAGGAGATGATTGTGGACTTCAGGAAACAGCAGAGGGAACACCCCCCCATCCACATTGATGGAACAGTAGTGGAGAGGGTAGCAAGTTTTAAGTTCCTCGACATACACATCACAGACAAACTGAATTGGTCCACTCACACAGACAGCATCGTGAGGAAGGCGCAGCAGCGCCTCTTCAACCTCAGGAGGCTGAAGAAATTCGGCTTGTCACCAAAAGCACTCACAAACTTCTACAGATGCACAATTGAGAGCATCCTGGCGGGCTGTATCACCGCCTGGTATGGCAACTGCACCGCCCTCAACCGTAAGGCTCTCAGAGGGTAGTGAGGTCTGCACAACGCATCACCGGGGCAAACTACCTGCCCTCCAGGACACCTACACCACCCGATGCTACAGGAAGGCCATAAAGATCATCAAGGACATCAACCACCCGAGCCACTGCCTGTTCACCCCGCTGTCATCCAGAAGGCGATGTCAGTACAGGTGCATCAAAGCTGGGACCGAGAGACTGAAAAACAGCTTCTATCTCAAGGCCATCAGACTGTTAAACAGCCACCACTAACATTGAGTGGCTACTGCCAACACACTGTCAATGTCACTGACTCTACTCCAGCCACTTTAATAATGGGAATTGATGGGAAATGATGTAAATATATCACTAGCCACTTTAAACAATGCTACCTTATATAATGTTACTTACCCTACATTATTCATCTCATATGCATACGTAGATACTGTACTCTATATCATCGACTGCATCCTTATGTAATACATGTATCACTAGCCACTTTACTTATGCCACTGGTTTACATACTCATCTCATATGTATATACTGTACTCAATATCATCTACTGTATCCTGCCTATGCTGCTCTGTACCATCACTCATTCATATATCCTTATGTACATATTCTTTATCCCCTTACACTGTGTATAAGACAGTAGTTTTTTGGAATTGTTAGTTAGATTACTTGTTGGTTATTACTGCATTGTCGGAACTAGAAGCACAAGCATTTCGCTACACTCGCATTAACATCTGCTAACCATGTGTATGTGACAAATAAAATTTGATTTGATTGAAGTTCATTAGAGCTGGACTATTATTGCCCTGCCAGAAGTATTTTGGATGGACATTTTAGTTGAAAGGGAGGTTGCTTACAAGTTGTATATTATGTGAACTGTATTGAGGTGGGGTGTACTAATGACATGTGGCCGAGAAGACTGTGGACATTTTTAAGGCCTTTGTTGTGTCGATGAACACCCCCCACATTCATACCCTCTGCACTCATCCACTAGAAAATAATACAGATTATTGCAAATCCTCTGATGACTGGGTTCATTCTTGTATGAAGTTGCTGTGAAATTGCTCTGCCATTATTAGTATTAGTATTATTGTATGAGGTATTCTTGTTGGGGTTACCCCTGTGCTGTGATGTGGGTTTTATATGGTGTGTATTCTCTTCTCTCTCCACTGGCTATCTGTTAAACAGGCTACACTCTAGGCAGTCTCTTCTGCTGATGTGTGTGGATCTGGTAGTGGTACTCTCTCTATTCTACTCTTTTCCTTTCGGCATGGTTAATACCTGCCTGGCGCCCGAACAAAATCTTTCTTTACCCCTCTAATAAATACCGCTACAACCCTATGAAGGACAGGTTAGACAACTCCACCAAGACTCCTGGAAGACAGGATATACCCTATGAAGGACAGGTTGGACAACTCCACCAAGACTCCTGGAAGACAGGATATACCCTATGAAGGACAGGTTGGACAACTCCACCAAGACTCCTGGAAGACAGGATATACCCTATGAAGGACAGGTTGGACAACTCCACAAGATTCCTGGAAGACAGGATATACCCTATGAAGGACAGGTTGGACAACTCCACCAAGACTCCTGGAAGACAGGATATACCCTATGAAGGACAGGTTGGACAACTCCACAAGATTCCTGGAAGACAGGATATACCCTATGAAGGATAGGTTGGACAACTCCACCAAGACTCCTGGAAGACAGGATATACCCTATGAAGGATAGGTTGGACAACTCCACCAAGACTCCTGGAAGACAGGATATACCCTCAACTCCACCAAGACTCCTGGAAGACAGGATATACCCTATGAAGGACAGGTTGGACAACTCCACAAGACTCCTGGAAGACAGGATATACCCTATGAAGGATAGGTTGGACAACTCCACCAAGACTCCTGGAAGACAGGATATACCCTATGAAGGACAGGTTGGACAACTCCACAAGATTCCTGGAAGACAGGATATACCCTATGAAGGACAGGTTGGACAACTCCACCAAGATTCCTGGAAGACAGGATATACCCTATGAAGGACAGGTTGGACAACTCCACAAGATTCCTGGAAGACAGGATATACCCTAGAAGGACAGGTTGGACAACCCACCAAGGCTCCTGGAAGACAGGATATACCCTATGAAGGACAGG
>NW_024605534.1:0-4865 GCF_018296145.1 Oncorhynchus tshawytscha | reverse complement strand
ACCCACTACACTCAGACCGTTACAGTCTCTCTTATAATATGACAGACCAGCTAGATCTACTGTCTCTATTATAATATGGCAGACCAGATAGATCTACTGTCTCTATTATAATATGACAGACCAGCTAGATCTACTGTCTCTATTAAAATATGACAGACCAGCTAGATCTACTGTCTCTATTGTATTATGACAGACCAGCTCGATCTACAGTCTCTATTATATTGTGACAGACCAGATAGATCTACTGTCTCTCTTATATTATGACAGACCAGCTAGATCAACTGTCTCTATTATAATATGGCAGACCAGCGAGATCTACTGTCTCTATTATATTATGACAGAGCAGCTAGATCTATTGTCCCTATTATATTATGACAGACCTGCTGGATCTACTGTCTCTATTATAATATGACAGACCAGCTAGATCTACTGTCTCTATTAGATATGACAGACCAGCTAGATCTACCATCTCTGTGTCTCTATTATATTGTGACAGACCAGCTAGATCTACTGTCTCTATTATATTATGACAGACCAACGAGATCTAATGTCTCTATTATATTATGACTGACCAACTAGATCTACTGTCTCAATTATATTGTGACAGACCAGCTAGATCTACTTTCTTTATTGTATTATGACAGGCCAGCTAGATCTACTGTCTCTATTATATTATGACAGACCTGATGGATCTACTCTCTCTATTATAATATGACAGACCAGCAAGATCTACTTTCTTTATTGTATTATGACAGGCCAGCTAGATCTACTGTCTCTATTATATTATGACAGACCTGATGGATCTACTCTCTCTATTATAATATGACAGACCAGCAAGATCTACTTTCTTTATTGTATTATGACAGGCCAGCTAGATCTACTGTCTCTCTTGTATTGTGACAGACCAGCTAGATCTACTGTCTCTATTATATTATGACAGACCAGATAGATCTACTGTCTCTATTGTATTGTGACAGACCAGCGAGAACTACTGTCTCTATTATACCATGACAGAGCAGCTAGATCTACTGTCTCTGTAATATGACAAACCAGCTAGATCTACTGTCTCTATTATATTATGACAGACCAGCTAGATTTACTGTCTCTATTTCATTATGACAGACTAGCTAGATCTACTCTCTCTATTATAATATGACAGACCAGCTAGATCTACTATCTCTATTATAATATGACAGACCAGCTAGATCTACTGTCTCTATTATATTATGACAGACCAGGTAGATCTACTGTCTCTATTTCATTATGACAGACCAGCTAGATCTACTCTCTCTATTATAATATGACAGACCAGCTAGATCTACTGTCTCTATTATAATATGACAGACCAGCTAGATCTTCTGTCACAAATATATTACGACAGACCAGCTAGATCTACTGTCTCTATTATAATATGACAGACCAGCTTGATCTACTCTCTCTGTAATATGACAGACCTGCTAGACCTACTGTCTCTATATTATGACAGACCAGCTAGATCTACTGTCTCTATTATATTATGACAGACCAGCTAGATCTACTGTATCTATTATATTATGACAGACCAGCTAGATCTACTGTCGCTATTGTAATATGACAGACCAGCTAGATCTACTTTCTCTGTAATATGACAGACCAGCTAGATCTACTGTCTCTATTATATTATGACAGACCAGCTAGATCTACTGTATCTATTATATTATGACAGACCAGCTAGATCTACTGTCGCTATTGTAATATGACAGACCAGCTAGATCTACTGCCTCTATTATATTTTGACAGACCAGCTAGATCTACTTTCTCTATTATATTATGACAGACCAGCTAGATCTACTGTATCTATTATATTATGACAGACCAGCTAGATCTACTGTCTCTATTATAATATGACAGACAAGCTTGATCTACTCTCTCTGTAATATGACAGACCAGCTAGACCTACTGTCTCTATTATATTATGACAGACCAGCTAGATCTACTCTCTCTATTTCATTATGACAGACCAGCTAGATCTACTCTCTCTATTTATATGACAGACCAGCTAGATCTACTCTCTCTATTATAATATGACAGACCACCTAGATCTACTGTCTCTATTATAATATGACAGACCAGCTTGATCTACTGTCTCATATTATAACTGACCAGCTAGATCTACCGTCTCTGTGTCTGTATTATATTTTGACAGACCAGCTAGATCTACTGTCTCTATTATATTATGACAGACCTGATGGATCTACTCTCTCTATTATAATATGACAGACCAGCAAGATCTACTTTCTTTATTGTATTATGACATGCCAGCTAGATCTACTGTCTCTCTTGTATTGTGACAGACCAGCTAGATCTACTGTCTCTATTATATTATGACAGACCAGCTAGATCTACTGTCTCTATTATATTATGACAGACCAGCTAGATCTACTGTCTCTATTATATTATGACAGACCAGCTAGATCTACTGTCTCTATTATATTATGACAGACCAGATAGATCTACTGTCTCTATTGTATTGTGACAGACCAGCGAGAATTACTGTCTCTATTATACCATGACAGAGCAGCAAGATCTACTGTCTGTATTATATAATAAATGACCTGCTAGATCTATTGTCTCTATTATAATAAGACAGACCAGCTAGATCTACTGTCTCTATTATAATATGACAGACCAGCTAGATCTACACTCTCTATTATAATGACAGACCAGCTAGATCAACTGTCTCTATTATAATATGACAGACCAGCTAGATCTACTGTCTCTATTATAATATGACAGACCAGCTAGATCTACTGTCTCTATTATATTATGACAGACCAGCTAAATCTACTGTCTCTATTATATTATGACAGACCAGCTAGATCTACTGTCTCTATGTTATTATGACAGACCAGCTAGATCTACTCTCTCTATTATAATGACAGACCAGCTAGATCTACTGTCTCTGTAATATGACAGACCAGCCAAATCTACTGTCTCTATTATATTTTGACAGACCAACTAGATATACCGTCTCTATTATATTATGGCAGACCAGCTGTATTTACTGTCTCTATTATATTATGACAGACCAGCTAGATCTACTGTCTCTATTATATGACAGACCAGCTAGATCTACTGTCTCTATATCTACTGTCTCTATTATATTATGACAGACCAGCTAGATCTACTGTCTCTATTATATTATGACAGACCAGCTAGATCTACTGTCTCTATTATAATATGACAGACCAGCTAGATCTACTGTCTCTATTTATATTATGACAGACCAGCTAGATCTACTCTCTCTATTATAATATGACAGACCAGCTAGATCTACTGTCTCTATTATAATATGACAGACCAGCTAGATCTACTGTCTCTATTTCATTATGACAGGCCAGCTATATCTACTCTCTCTATTATAATATGACAGACCAGCTAGATCTACTGTCTCTATTATATTATGACAGACCAGCTACATTTACTGTCTCTATTATATTATGACAGACCAGCATGATCTACTGTCTCTATTATAAAATGACAGACCAGCTAAATCTACTGTCTCTGTAATATGACAGACCAGCTAGATCTACTGTCTCTATTATAATATGACAGACCAGCTAGATCTACTGTCTCTATTATATTATGACAGACCAGCTAGATCTACTGTCTCTATTATAATATGACAGACCAGCTAGATCTACTGTCTCTATTATAATATGACAGACCAGCTAGATCTACTGTCTCTGTAATATGACAAACCAGCTAGATCTACTGTCTCTGTAATAAGACAGACCAGCTAGATCTAATGTCTCTATTATATTATGACAGACCAGCTAGATCTACTGTCTCTATTGTATTATGACAGACCAGCTAGATCTACTATCTCTATTATATTATGACAGACCAGCTAAATCTACTGTCTCTATTATATTATGACAGACCAGCTAGATCTACTGTCTCTATTATATTATGACAGACCAGCTAGATCTACTGTCTCTATTATAATATGACAGACCAGCTAGATCTACTGTCTCTGTAATATGACAGACCAGCTAGATCTACTGTCTCTATTATATTATGACAGACCAGCTAGATCTACTGTCTCTGTAATATGACAGACCAGCTAGATCTACTGTCTCTATTATAATATGACAGACCAGCTAGATCTACTGTCTCTATTATATTATGACAGACCAGCTAGATCTACTGTCTCTATTATAATATGACAGACCAGCTAGATCTACTGTCTCTATTATATTATGACAGACCAGCTAGATCTACTGTCTCTATTATATTATGACAGACCAGCTAGATCTACTTTCTCTTTTATAATATGACAGACCAGCTAGATCTACTGTCTCTATTATAATATGACAGACCAGCTAGATCTACTGTCTCTATTATATTATGACAGACCAGCTAGATCTACTCTCTCTATTATAATATGACAGACCAGCTAGATCTACTATCTCTATTATAATATGACAGACCAGCTAGATCTACTGTCTCTATTATATTATGACAGACCAGCTAGATCTACTGTCTCTATTATAATATGACAGACAAGCTTGATCTACTCTCTCTGTAATATGACAGACCAGCTAGACCTACTGTCTCTATTATATTATGACAGACCAGCTAGATCTACTCTCTCTATTTCATTATGACAGACCAGCTAGATCTACTCTCTCTATTATAATATGACAGATAACCTAGATCTACTGTCTCTATTATAATATGACAGACCAGCTAGATCTTCTGTCACAATTATATTACGACAGACAAGCTAGATCTACTGTCTCTATTATAATATGACAGACCAGCTTGATCTACTGTCTCTGTAATATGACAGACCTGCTAGACCTACTGTCTCTATATTATGA
>NW_024605533.1:0-4862 GCF_018296145.1 Oncorhynchus tshawytscha | reverse complement strand
GACATGTCTGGCACTGCAGGATTTGAGTCCCTGGCGGCGTAGTGTGTTACTGATGGTAGGCTTTGTTACTTTGGTCCCAGCTCTCTTGCAGGTCATTCACTAGGTTCCCCCGTGTGGTTCTGGGATGTTTGCTCACTGTTCTTGTGATCATTTTGACCCCACGGGGTGAGATCTTGCGTGGAGCCCCAGATCGAGGGAGATTATCAGTGGTCTTGTATGTCTTCCATTTCCTAATAATTGCTCCCACAGTTGATTTCTTCAAACCAAGCTGCTTATCTATTGCAGATTCAGTCTTCCCAGCCTGGTGCAGGTCTACAATTTTGTTTCTGGTGTCCTTTGACAGCTCTTTGGTCTTGGCCATAGTGGAGTTTGGAGTGTGACTGTTTGAGGTTGTGGACAGGTGTCTTTTATACTGATAAGAAGTTCAAACAGGTGCCATTAACACAAAGAAGAAGTTACAGGTCTGTGAGAGCCAGAAATCTTGCTTATTTGTAGGTGACCAAATACTTATTTTCCACCATTTTCTCATTTTGTCTGTCATAGTTGAAGTGTACCTATGTACCTAAATTACAGGCCTCTTATCTTTTTAAGTGGGAGAACTTGCACAATTGGTAGCTGACTAAATACTTTTTTGCCCCACTATATTATAATTGTTTTTAAGACCTTTTAATAATTTTGAGGATCGCTGGTGGTGTGTGTGTGTGTGTGTGTGTGTGTGTGTGTGTGTGTGTGTGTGTGTGTGTGTGTTGGGGTGTCAGTGTCAGTATATGTGAGTGTGTGGGTCGAGTTCAGTGTGTGTGCATGGAAAGGGGAAAGGGGGATACCTTTCCATGTACAACTGAATGCCTTCAACTGAAATGTGTCATCCACATTTAATCCAACCCAACTGAATCCATGTCTTCGGAGTCAGTGCAAGAGAGCTAGTTTTAAAAAAAGTGTCAATGCAGGTATTCTGGGTAGCCATTTGATTAGCTATTTAGGAGCCTTGTTTAGCAGTCTTATGGCTTGGAGGTAGAAACCGTTAAGGGTCCTGTTGTTTCCAGACTTGGTGAACTGGTAATGCATGCCTTGCTGGAGCAGAGAGAAAAGTCTATGGCTTGGGTCTATGGCTTTTGGGGGGACTTCCTCTGACACCGCTTGGTAGACAGTGCAGTCGGAAAATATTCAGACGCCTTGACCGTTTCCACATTTTGTTACCTTAATTAAAGCCTTTATTCTAAAATGGAGTAAATCGTTTTTTTCCCTCATCAATCTACACACAATAACCCATAATAACAAAGCAAACACAGATTGTTTGAAATGTTTGAAAATGTAATAAAAAAAAGAAAACAGAAATACATTACTTCCGGCGCCGACAGAGATGGCCGCCTCGCTTCGCGTTCCTAGGAAACTATGCAGTGTTTTGTTTTTTTTACGTGTTATTTCTTACATTAGTACCCCAGGTCATCTTAGGTTTCATTACATACAGTCGAGAAGAACTACTGAATATAAGATCAGCGTCAACTCACCATCAGTACGACCAAGAATATGTTTTTCGCGACGCGGATCCTGTGTTCTGCCTTTCAACCGGGACAGCGGAATGGATCCTATGCGGCGACCCAAAAAAACGACTCCGAAAAAGAGGGAAACGAGGCGGTCTTCTGGTCAGACTCCGGAGACGGGCACATCGTGCACCACTCCCTAGCATTCTTCTCCCCAATGTTCAGTCTCTTGACAACAAGGTTGATGAAATCCGAGCAAGGGTAGCATTCCAGAGGGACATCAGAGACTGTAACGTTCTTTGCTTCACGGAAACATGGCTCACTGGAGAGACGCTATCCGAGGCGGTGCAGCCAGCGGGTTTCTCCACGCATCGCGCCGACAGAAACAAACATCTTTCTGGTAAGAAGAGGGGCGGGGGCGTATGCCTTATGGCTAACGAGACATGGTGTGATGAAAGAAACATACAGGAACTCAAATCCTTCTGTTCACCTGATTTAGAATTCCTCACAATCAAATGTAGACCGCATTATCTACCAAGAGAATTCTCTTCGATTATAATCACAGCCGTATATATCCCCCCAAGCAGACACATCGATGGCTCTGAACGAACTTTATTTGACTCTTTGCAAACTGGAATCCATTTATCCGGAGGCTGCATTCATTGTAGCTGGGGATTTTAACAAGGCTAATCTGAAAACAAGACTCCCTAAATTTTATCAGCATATCGATTGCGCAACCAGGGGTGGAAAAACCTTGGATCATTGTTACTCTAACTTCCGCGACGCATATAACGCCCTGCCCCGCCCTCCTTTCGGAAAAGCTGACCACGACTCCATTTTGTTGATCCCTGCCTACAGACAGAAACTAAAACAAGAGGCTCCCACGCTGAGGTCTGTCCAACGCTGGTCCGACCAAGCTGACTCCACACTCCAAGACTGCTTCCATCACGTGGACTGGGATATGTTTCGTATTCGTCAGATAACAATATTGACGAATACGCTGATTCGGTGTGCGAGTTCATTAGAACGTGCGTTGAAGATGTCGTTCCCATAGCAACGATTAAAACATTCCCTAACCAGAAACCGTGGATTGATGGCAGCATTCGCGTGAAACTGAAAGCGCGAACCACTGCTTTTAATCAGGGCAAGGTGACTGGTAACATGACCGAACACAAACAGTGCAGCTATTCCTCCGCAAGGCTATCAAACAAGCTAAGCGTCAGTACAGAGACAAAGTAGAATCTCAATTCAATGGCTCAGACACAAGAGGCATGTGGCAGGGTCTACAGTCAATCACGGACTACAAGAAGAAATCCAGCCCAGTCATGGACCAGGATGTCTTGCTCCCAGGCAGACTAAATAACTTTTTTGCCCGCTTTGAGGACAATACAGTGCCACTGACACAGCCTGCAACGAAAACATGCGGACTCTCCTTCACTGCAGCCGAGGTGAGTAAGACATTTAAACGTGTTAACCCTCGCAAGGCTGCAGGCCCAGACGGCATCCCCAGCTGCGCCCTCAGAGCATGCGCAGACCAGCTGGCCGGTGTGTTTATGGACATATTCAATCAATCCCTATACCAGTCTGCTGTTCCCACATGCTTCAAGAGGGCCACCATTGTTCCTGTTCCCAAGAAAGCTAAGGTAACTGAGCTAAACGACTACCGCCCCCGTAGCACTCACTTCCGTCATCATGAAGTGCTTTGAGAGACTAGTCAAGGACCACATCACCTCCACCCTACCTGACACCCTAGACCCACTCCAATTTGCTTACCGCCCAAATAGGTCCACAGACGATGCAATCTCAACCACACTGCACACTGCCCTAACCCATCTGGACAAGAGGAATACCTATGTGAGAATGCTGTTCATCGACTACAGCTCGGCATTCAACACCATAGTACCCTCCAAGCTTGTCATCAAGCTCGAGACCCTGGGTCTCGACCCCGCCCTGTGCAACTGGGTACTGGACTTCCTGACGGGCCGCCCCCAGGTGGTGAGGGTAGGCAACAACATCTCCACCCCGCTGATCCTCAACACTGGGGCCCCACAAGGGTGCGTTCTGAGCCCTCTCCTGTACTCCCTGTTCACCCACGACTGCGTGGCCACGCACGCCTCCAACTCAATCATCAAGTTTGCGGACGACACAACAGTGGTAGGCTTGATTACCAACAACGACGAGACGGCCTACAGGGAGGAGGTGAGGGCCCTCGGAGTGTGGTGTCAGGAAAATAACCTCACACTCAACGTCAACAAAACTAAGGAGATGATTGTGGACTTCAGGAAACAGCAGAGGGAACACCCCCTATCCACATCGATGGAACAGTAGTGGAGAGGGTAGCAAGTTTAAGTTCCTCGGCATACACATCACAGACAAACTGAATTGGTCCACTCACACAGACAGCATCGTGAAGAAGGCGCAGCAGCGCCTCTTCAACCTCAGGAGGCTGAAGAAATTCGGCTTGTCACCAAAAGCACTCACAAACTTCTACAGATGCACAATCGAGAGCATCCTGGCGGGCTGTATCACCGCCTGGTACGGCAACTGCTCCGCCCACAACCGTAAGGCTCTCCAGAGGGTAGTGAGGTCTGCACAACGCATCACCCGGGGAAAACTACCTGCCCTCCAGGACACCTACACCACCCGATGTTACAGGAAGGCCATAAAGATCATCAAGGACATCAACCACCCGAGCCACTGCCTGTTCACCCCGCTATCATCCAGAAGGCGAGGTCAGTACAGGTGCATCAAAGCTGGGACTGAGAGACTGAAAAACAGCTTCTATCTCAAGGCCATCAGACTGTTAAACAGCCACCACTAACATTGAGTGGCTGCTGCCAACACACTGACACTGACTCAACTCCAGCCACTTTAATAATGGGAATTGATGGGAAATGATGTAAATATATCACTAGCCACTTTAAACAATGCTACCTTATATAATGTTACTTACCCTACATTATTCATCTCATATGCATACGTATATACTGTACTCTATATCATCGACTGCATCCTTATGTAATACATGTATCACTAGCCACTTTAACTATGCCACTTTGTTTACATACTCATCTCATATGTATATACTGTACTCGATACCATCTACTGTATCTTGCCTATGCTGCTCTGTACCATCACTCATTCATATATCCTTATGTACATATTCTTTATCCCCTTACAATGTGTATAAGACAGTAGTTTTGGAATTGTTAGTTAGATTACTTGTTGGTTATTACTGCATTGTCGGAACTAGAAGCACAAGCATTTCGCTACACTCGCATTAACATCTGCTAACCATGTGTATCTGACAAATAAAATTTGATTTGATTTGATTACATAAGTATTCAGACCCTTTGCTATGAGACTTGACATTGAGCTCAG
>NW_024605532.1:0-4861 GCF_018296145.1 Oncorhynchus tshawytscha | reverse complement strand
TAAGCTCCTCTGGCCAGTTGAATACTGAGAGACCTCAGTAACCTTAGTAACCTCCTCTCTGAGAGACACCCTCCTCTCTGAGAGACATCCTCCTCTCTGAGAGACATCCTCCTCTCTGGGAGACATCCTCCTCTCTGGGAGACATCCTCCTCTCTGAGACACATCCTCCTCTCTGAGAGACATCCTCCTCTCTGAGAGACATCCTCCTATCTGGGAGATCCTCCTCTCTGGGAGATCCTCCTCTCTGGGAGATCCTGCTTTCTGAGAGACATCCTCCTCTCTGAGAGGCATCCTCGTATCTGGAGATCCTCCTCTCTGGGAGATCCTCATTTCTGAGAGACATCCTCCTCTCTGAGAGACATCCTCCTATCTGGGAGATCCTCCTTTCTGAGAGACATCCTCCTCTCTGGGAGACATCCTCCTCTCTGAGAGACATCCTCCTCTCTGGGAGACATCCTCCTCTCTGGCCAGTTGAAACAAAGGGCCATCCTGTTTGTCCTCAGCGTTCTGCTACAGGGGTCTACACCGGGTTAATGCTGGTAACTAGTGCTCTAAGTCTTTGTTTTTCTCTTTCTCTCTCTCTGCTCTGTTTAACAATTGTTTTCCTTGATCACAACTCTCTCTTTTTTATGTCTTTTTTCTCTTTAAAAAAACCCAACAGGCTCTCTATTTTCCTGTAAAATTCTGATGTCGGACTCATCTGTCTCTCTCTGTGTATCATGTCCCTCTATCCCCCTCCAGCTCTCTCTGTGTTCCATGTCCCTCTATCTCCCTCCATCTCTCTCTGTGTTCCATGTCCCTCTATCTCCCTGCAGCTCTCTCTGTGTTCCATGTCCCTCTATAACCCTCCAGCTCTATGTGTGTTTTGTGTCCCTCTATCCCCCTCCAGCTCTCTCTGTGTATCATGTCCCTCTATAACCCTCCAGCTCTATGTGTGTTTTGTGTCCCTCTATCCCCCTCCAGCTCTCTCTGTGTATCATGTCCCTCTATAACCCTCCAGCTCTATGTGTGTTTTGTGTCCCTCTATCCCCCTCCAGCTCTCTCTGTGTTCCATGTCCCTCTATCTCCCTCCATCTCTCTCTGTGTTCCATGTACCTCTATCTCCCTCCAGCTCTCCATGTGTTCCATGTACCTCTATCTCCCTCCAGCTGTGTGTCCATGCTCTCTGTGTGTGTTTTCTCCCTCCAGCTCTCTCTGTGTTCCTCCTATCTCCCTCCAGCTCTCTGTGTTCCATGTCCCTCTCCCTCCAGCTCTCTATGTGTTCCATGTCCCTCTATCTCCCTCCAGCTCTCTCTGTGTTCCATGTCCCTCTATCCCCCAGCTCTCTCTGTGTTCCATGTCCCTCTATCTCCCTACAGCTCTCTGTGTTCCATGTCCTCTATGTCCCTCTCTATCTCCCTCCAGCTCTCTCTCTGTGTTCCATGTCCCTCTATCTCCCTGCAGCTCTCTCTGTGTTCCATGTCCCTCTATCTCCCTTTATGTCCCTCTATCTCCCTCCATCTCTGTGTTCCATGTCCCTCTATCTCCCTGCAGCTCTCACCCTCATTTTTACTCCCTCCCTCTGTTCTTTCATTTCCTCCCTATCTCTGTAGCTCTAAATATTTAAACAGCTCAATTAGTGTGGTACCTGATGCCGATGAGAAGGGCCATTTTATACTGAACAAATTATACATGCAACATGTAAAGTGTGATGTCATGTCATGAGCTAAAGTAAATTATTCCAGAAATGTTCTCAAAAATGTTGGGAACAAATTTGTTTACATCCCTGTTAGTGAGCATGGCTCCTTTGCAGAGATAATCCACCCAACTGACAAGTGTGGCATATCAAGAAGCTGATTTAACAGCATGATCATTACACAGGTGAGGCTTGTGATGGGGACAATAAAAGGCCACTCTAAAGTGTGCAGTTTTGTCTTACAACACAAAGCCACAGATTACTCAAATTTTGAGGGAGCATGGAATTGGCATGTGGACTGCAGGATTGTCCACCATAGCAGTTGCCAGAAAGCTAAATGTAAATTTCTCTACCATAAGTCGCTTCCAACATCATTTTAGAGAGTTTGGCAGTATGTCCAACTGGCCTCACAACCGCAGACCACGTGTAACCACACCAGCCCAGGACCTCCACATCTGGCTTCTTCACCAGCAAGATTTTCTGAGACCAGCCACCAAGACAGCTGGTGAAACTGTAGGTTTGCACAACCGAAGAATTTCTGCACAAACTGTCAGAAACCATCTCAGGGAAGCTCATCTGCGTGCTCGTGGTCCTACCCAGGGACTTGACCTGACTGCAGTTGGGCGTCGTAACCGACTTCAGTGGGCAAATGCTCACCTTTGATGGCCACTGGCACGCTGGAGAAGTGTGCTCTCCGTTTTCAACTGTACCGGGAAGATGGCAGACAGTGTCGTGTGGGCTAGCGTTTTGATGATTTCAACATTGTAAACAGAGTGCCCGTGGTGACTGTGGGGTTATGGAATGGGCAGGCAAAAGCTACGGAATAAATTAACACAATTGCTTTTTATCGATGTCAACTTGAATGCACAGAGATACTGTAACGAGATCCTGAGGCCCATTTTTGTGAAATTCATCCACCGCCATCACCTCATGTTTCAGCATGGTAATGCATGGCCCCATGTCACAAGGATCTGTAGACAATTCCAGGAATCTGAAAATGTCCCAGTTCTTCCATGACCTGTATACTCACCAGAAATGTCACCCATTTGAACATGTTTGGGATGCTCTGGATCGACGTGTACGACAGCATGTTCCAGTTCCCACCAATATCCAGCAACTTCACATAGACATTGAAGATGAGTAGGACAACATTCCACAGGCCACAATCAACAGCCTGATCAACTCTATGTGAAGGAGATGTGTCGCACTGAATGATGCAAATTATGGTCTCCCCAGATACAGGCTGGTTACAGTATTACAACAATACTGAATGAACACTTATTTTAACTTAATATAATACATCAATAAAATCCATTTAGCCTCAAATAAATAATGAAACAGGTTCAATTTGGTTTAAATAATGCAAAAACAAAGTGTTGGAGAAGAAAGTAAAAGTGCAATATGTGCCATGTAAGAAAGCTAACGTTTAAGTTCCTTGCTCAGAACATGAGAACATATGAAAGCTGGTGGTTCCTTTTAACATGAGTCTTCAATATTCCCAGGTACAAAGTTTTAGGTTGTAGTTATTATAGGAATTATAGGACAATTTCTCTCTATACCATTTGTATTTCATATACCTTTGACTAATGGATGTTCTTATAGGCACTTTAGTATTGCCAGTATAACAGTATAGCTTCCGTCCCTCTCCTCGCTCCTACCTGGGCTCGAACCAGGAACACATCGACAACAGCCACCCTCGAAGCAGCATTACTCATGCAGAGCAAGGGGAATAACTACTCCAAGTCTCAGAGCGAGTGACGTTTGAAACGCTATTAGCGCGCACCCCGCTAACTAGCTAGCCATTTCACCTCGTGTCACGCCCTGGTCGAAGTATTTTGTGTTTATCTTCATGTATTTGGTCAGGCCAGGGTGTGGCATGGGTTTTTGTATGTGGTGTGTATGTATTGGGATTGTAGCTAGTGGGGTGTTCTAGTTAAGTCTATGGCTGTCTGAAGTGGTTCTCAATCAGAGGCAGGTGTATATCGTTGTCTCTGATTGGGAACCATATTTAGGCAGCCATATTCTTTGAGTTTTTCGTGGGTGATTGTCCTTAGTGTCCTTGTTCCTGTCTCTGTGTTAGTTTACACTAGTATAGGCTGTTTCAGTTTTCGTTACGTTTATTGTTTTGTAGTGTTTGTATTTAGATTCGTGTTACGTTTGTTCATTAAACATGGATCGCAATCTACACGCTGCATTTTGGTCCGACTCTCCTTCACAACATGAAAACCGTTACACCAGCCTAATCTCAGGAGTTGATAGGCTTGAAGTCATAAACAGCTCAATGCTTGAAGCACAGCGACGAGCTGCTGGAAAAACGCACGAAAGTGCTGTTTGAATGAATCCTTACGAGGCTGCTGGTGCCTACCATCGCTCAGTCAGACTGCTCTATCAAATATCAAATCATAGACATCATGCTCTTTCTCTAGTCAAATCCTGTTTTTACTCCTGATAGTGGATTATTGGACAGTCACCGTGTCCACAGGTGTTATGGCCTCATTCATCATGTGGAGGAGTGTGTGTGTCTGTGTGTGCGTGCGTGTGTATGATTCATGTGTCCCTTGGCTGTCCTCTTGGTGCTTCATATAAAGCCCTGGAGATTAATGGAGAGAGGGCAGACCTCCAGGCCCTCCAGCAGAGCAGCCCCACCCATCCACTTTGGACATACTATAGCCTGCTGACCTGTTCCCTGCTGCCCTGGAGGTCATGTCCTGGAGTGATAGTCTTTTATCTCTGGCTTTGTGCTAGATATTTGGCTTGGCCTACATGCAGTACAGGTCTGAAGTTCATCTTACTGGAGCAACAGCCATGTCAGGATAATACAACTGAAGAAAGGACCGTTCCTTTAACATTATATATAACCACACACACAACCATCTAAACAGTAGCACGTTTCCTGGATGGACACATGACAAGCCATCAGACACTTTAAGTGTTTCACTGAGTCTGGGCAAAATGCCTCAGTTTATGCTTATTCAAACCGCTGATGTTGTGTAAATGTTTTGACAGTCCGTCACAGTTTCACACGCCACACAGATGCTGACTGTAGAAACATCCTTTTGATTTTGGTGATGTTGTGGTTGAACATTTTGTCTGCTTTTCAAGCGTCATCATTAGTAACCTGCGTTTACACACATCACGAACATAGACACACACGCGCACACACATACGGACACAGACACACACGCA
>NW_024605531.1:0-4860 GCF_018296145.1 Oncorhynchus tshawytscha | reverse complement strand
TCCAATCTCGGCTATTTGCAAATGTATGACCAGCCAAACATGACCCCACACATACACATACATTAATGGAAATCTGTCACACACTTTGGAACATTGCACAAGTGTGTTTGTTTTTAATAAAGATGCGAAGATTGAAATCAATGTGTGGATGTTGATATGACAATGTATAGGTGCTTTACAGAAGCCATTTTGTGGCATTCCTTTAGCGTGAATTTGACTGGAGCATGATCAGATTGCTTTGTTTAAGCCAGAATGGAGATTTGGTCTGAAAGCGATGCCCAATATAGCATGATAGCTGAAGAAGAAAAAATAATTAATGTTTATATAAACCCCCTTTCAAAAAGAGTCACTCATTTATAATTTTCTTGTAGATATACAGTGCCTTCAGAAAGTGTTCATACCGCTAACTTATTCCACATTTTGTTTTCTTACAGCCTGAATTCAAAATGGATGAATTTATAATTGTTTATCCTTTCCAGCTACACAATACACCATAATGACAAATTGAAAACATGTTTGACATTTTTGCAAATGTACTGAAAATGAAATACAGAAATATCTAATTTACATAAGTTTTCATAATACATGTTAGAATCACCTTTGGCAGCAATTAAAGCTTTGAGTCTTTCTGGGTAAGTCTCCAAGAGCTTTGTTGGATTGTACCATATTACAATATACAATATATACATAACCAGTCAAATGTTTGGACATCTACTCTTTCAAGGGTTTTTCTTTATTTTTACTATTTTTAACATTGTACAGGAATAGTGAAGACATCAAAACTATGAAATAACGCAGACCACATGTAGCAACGTGTGGATGAGTGATTTGCTGATGTCAACGTTAGAATAGAATGCCCCATGGTGACAGTTGGGTTATGGTATGGGCTGGCAATTGGACAATTGTCATGCCACTCATCCGCCGCCATCACCTCATGTTTCAACTTGATAATCCACGGCCTGCGAGGATCTGTACAGAAATCCTGAAAGCTGAAATGGCCTGCATACTTACCAGACATGTCAGAAAAATCAATTAAGCATAATGATTACGGCTCTAGATTGCAGGAAAAAATCTGTTTGTAGCTAAGCAGGCCAGCGGTGTCGTAAACTGTCCCTTCACGCCTGTCCACTGATTAGTTGCTAGGAGTCATGGTCGCCAGGGGGTCAGCAAATCACAGGCAGTCAGCTTGTCTCCCAGATCCCCAACTCCTGCCTCTCTCCCAGTCTCCCTCAAGCAGAGACAGAGATCAACCTCTATCTCTGCCCATCAACTGGACTCATGGTATAGTGTGTGTGCACAAAGTGAGTGTGTAAAATGTGTATCATTCTTGCTTGTTGTTCTTTATAGTTACTTCTATTGCCTATTGTAAGTTACTTCTCTGTGTTTACTTTGTTGTGTAATACTCTGCAGGTAGCTATGCCACTTATACAATCCTTCCTTTGTTAACAGTGTTGTTGCTCTACTTGTGCTATCAGTTATTGTGTATATTCATCACCCCTGTTTTCTGTCCGTTACTGAACCACTACCTTTCCATGTCCATTTCATTAGTGTGTGTCAATAATGTATCATTGAATGTAACTCAGAGGTTGCCTTCTTAGGGGGAGGTGCTAGTGCAACCTGGTCTCAGAGCATTTCGTATTATTCTGTATGTATATCAGAGACACCGCATTTAGTATGATATGTTATGTATGGTATGTATTCATTTGTGAATGTCTATCACCCATTTTTTATAATATGTTACGAATTACAATTCATATTACACTGTATGTTATGAATTTGCAAACGTACAACATGTCACAAATTTGCGAAACGCATGATAAGAATTCTAGCTAGGTGGCTAACGTTAGCTAGTTGGCTAACATTAGTTAGGTTAGGGTGTAGGGTTACGTTTAGGAGTTAGGTTACAGGGTAAAGGTTAGGTTAGGGGAAGGATTAGCTAAAAGGGTTAAGGTTGGTGTTAGGGAAGGGATTAGCTAACATGCTAAGTATTTGAAAATTAGCTAAAAATTAGTAAGTAGTTAAAAAGTTTCTAGTTAGCTAAAATTCTCAAGTTGGCCGTGATGAGATTGGAACTTGCAACCTTTGGGTTGCTAGACATTCGTGTTATATGCCAACCCATCCACCCTGACGAACCACCCTTCTTTCATTTTTGTCTTAAGTAACTATCTGTCTTATATATCCATACCAAACGTAACATATAATACGAAATCGTAGTGTCTCAGTCCTCAGATTTACATTTTCTATGTTACATCTAGTCAATGAGACCAGGCTGGAGTCTGGGGTCCAATTGGAGTCTCTCTTTCACTCTTAGGTGTGGTGCTGGCTCTGGATGCATGTGCCTACGTGCTACTGGGCCTTGTCGTCCTGATGATCAAGAGGAAGCTTCAGGGAGACCAGGAGTCAGCTGAGGGGGTGAAGCTTAAAAAAACACCCAGCCATGGGGCTCTGTAAGCAGGGTAAAACAGACTTGGTGAGTTTGGTTGCAGCTGCACTCTGTTTAGAACTTAAGAACTACTCAAGATTCCCAGGAGATGTTCCATCTAAGAGGACACTGCTGGAGAGTTCCATGGTCATCTCCATAGTGATTGGCTTGCGGTGGATCCTGTGTTGCGTTCAGAGTTCGTCGACCCAGCTCTATCCATTTTCTATAGGGGCATCTCAAATTACTTTTGTCGAGTGCAGCACTACTTTTAACAATAACCATCTGCTAAGTGAAAGGTTATTTGTCTCAACAACTGTTGTTTTAAGGAGTTGATGTTGTTGTTTTCCTGTATTGGCATTATTATTGTGATGACTATTCTAACTATTATTGTAATGAACATTAGTCACCACTTGGTGACAGCACAGAGCTGATGTGTGGTCATGTCTGTCAAGCTATTTTATCAAAAAGAGCCTCGCACACCTTTATTTGGCCAAAGACTAATTGTTACACGAGACATTCAGAATGTGCCTGGTGTCCTTTTCATGTTTGCAAGCCTGTCTCTTTCCTCAGTTCTTGTTTCAAGAACCAAGTATGAACACCATATTGTTAGCTCATCACAACATTTGATAGACTCATGAAATGATAAATACAAGCATTTTTTCCTCTTCACTCTGTCATCGTTGTCTCTCACCTCCCACTCGTTCACCCCAGACTCCTTCATCTCATTTTCTCCTTATCCAATCTCCTTAACCCCACCCTTTCACTGTCTCTCAATTCCCCAGACTGCCAGTAACACTGACCTCATTTTAATCTATGAGGCATAAGAACACTATACCATGATGTATTATCTTATAATAAAACATACAGTACCAGCCAAAAGTATGAAGGGTTTTTTTATTTTTACTATTTTCTACATTGTAGAATAATAGTGAAGACATTAAAATGATGAAATAACACATATGGAATCATGTAGTAACCAAAAGTTTTAAACAAATACAAATATATTTTAGATTTTAGATTCTTCAAAGTAGCCACCCTTTGCCTTGATGACAGCTTTGAATGCTCTTGGCATAAATACAAACCCTGGAATGAGTAGGTGTGTCCAAACACTGGTACGGTATGTAATGTAAAATTGTCTGAGAGAGGAATCAAATTATCTCATGCAACTTTAGAATTATATGAAGTATATCATGGTAGAACTCTGACATTTGGGTCAATCGCTTCCATAAATGGGGTGAGTGTGTGTTGAGAATCACTGGGGAGGCTGGGGGAGAATCCTGCATCCAGCAGGCCTAGCTAAACCACAGGTGGGCGTCAGTCACGTCTCCCCTAACTCAGACCTATGGGTAAAACTCTGCACTTAACTACTGTAGGAGCCTTTCTTTGTAAGTCTCTGTGGTGTAGGCAGAGTCTCTAAGGAGAGGACTCTAGGTAATCAGGGTGTATCTGAGCGCAAACGACCTCAGAGCCAGTCATGCTAGCAACTTCCATGGAGTTTGACTTGAACTATACTGAACAAAAATATAAATGCATCATTCAACAATTTCAATGGTTTTACTGAGTTACAGTTCAAATAAGGATATCAGTCAATTAAATGAATTCAATGGGCCCTAATCTATGGATTTCACATGACTGGGCAGGGGTGCAGCCACAGGTGGGCCTGGGAGGGCATAGGCGCACACACTGGGGAGCCAGGTCCAGCCTATCGGAATTAGTTTTTCCCCACAAAAGGGTTTTATTACAGACAGAAATATTCCTCAGTTTCATCAGCTGTCCGGGTGGCTGGTCTCAGACGACCCTGCTGGTGAAGAATCCGGATTTGGAGGTCATCGGCTGGAGTGGTTACACTTGGTCTCCGGTTGTGAGGCCGGTTGGATGTACTGTCAAACGTTGTAGGAGGTTTATGTTCGAGAAATTAACATTAAATTCTCTGGCAACAGCTCTGGTAGACATTCCTGCAGTCAGCATGCCAATTGCACATTCCCTCAAAACTTGAGGGGCATCTGTGGCATTGTGTTGTGTGACAAAACTGCATGTTTTAGATTGGCTTTTTTTGTCTCCAGCACAAGGTGCACCTGTGTAATGATCATGCTGTTTAATCATCTTCTTGAAATGCCACACCTGTCAGGTGGATGGATTATCTTGGCAAGGGAGAAATGCTGACAAGGATGTAAACAAATGTCTGCATAAAACATGAGAGAAATAAGCTTTTTGTGCAAATGGCAAACTTCTGGGATCTTTCAATTCAGCTCATGAAAAATGGGACCAACACTTCACATGTTGCGTTTACATTTTTGTTCAGCATAGTTACTGTGGAATTCCCTTTTCCTACTACCTTCATTTCACCTCTTTTCACCAGACGAGTGGGTTGTGGAGCGTGTGGACTAGGTACTGGAGACTAGGTAGTGGGATGGAGGAGAAGTGGGTGACATGATGTG
>NW_024605530.1:0-4858 GCF_018296145.1 Oncorhynchus tshawytscha | reverse complement strand
ACTGTCTCTACTATATTATGACAGACCAGCTAAATCTACTGTATCTACTATATTATGACAGACCAGCTAGATCTACTACCAGATAGATCAACTGTTTCTAATACATTATGACAGACCAGCTAGATCTACTGTCTCTGTTATATTATGACAGACCAGCTAGATCTACTGTCTCTATTATATTATTACATACCAGCTAGATCTGTCTCTATTATAGTATGACAGACCAGCTAGATCTACTGTCTCTATTATATTATGACAGACCAGCTAGATCTACTGACTCTATTATATTATGACAGACCAGATAGATCAACTGTATCTATTATATTATGACAGACCAGCTAGATCTACTGTTTCTAAAACATTATGACAGACCAGCTAGATCTACCGTTTCTAATATATTATGACAGACCAGCTAGATCTACTGTCTCTATTATATTATGACAGACCAGCTAGATCTACTGTCCCTATTATATTATGACAGACCAGCAAGACCTAATGCCCCTATTATATTATGACAGACCAGCTAGATCTACTGTCCCTATTATATTATGACAGACCAGCAAGACCTAATGTCCCTATTATATTAAGACAGACCTGCTAGATCTACTGTCTCTATTATATTATGACAGACCAGCTAGATCTACTGTATCTACTATATTATGACAGACCAGCTAGATCTACTGACTCTATTATATTGTGACAGACCAGCTAGATCAACTGTATCTATTATATTATGACAGACCAGCTAGATCTACTGACTCTATTATATTATGACAGACCAGCTAGATCTACTGTTTCTAATACATTATGACAGACCAGCTAGATCTACTGTCTCTGTTATATTATGACAGACCAGCTAGATCTACTGTATCTATTATATTATGACAGACCAGCTAGATCTACTGTTTCTAATAAATTATGACAGACCAGCTAGATCTACTGTCTCTACTATATTATGACAGACCAGCTAGATCTACTGTCTCTAATATATTATGACATACCAGCTAGATCTGTCTCTATTATATTATGACAGACCAGCTAGATCTACTGTATCTATTATATTATGGCAGACCAGCTAGATCTACTGTTTCTAAAACATTATGACAGACCAGCTAGATCTACCGTTTCTAATATATTATGACAGACCAGCTAGATCTACTGTCTCTATTATATTATGACAGACCAGCTAGATCTACTGTCCCTATTATATTATGACAGACCAGCAAGACCTAATGTCCCTATTATATTATGACAGACCAGCTAGATCTACTGTTTCTAAAACATTATGACAGACCAGCTAGATCTACCGTTTGTAATATATTATGACAGACCAGCTAGATCTACTGTATCTATTATATTATGACAGACCAGCTAGATCTACTGTCTCTTCTACATTATGATTGACCAGCTAGATCTACTGTCTCTACTATATTATGACAGACCAGCTAGATCTACTGTATCTACTATATTATGACAGACCAGCTAAATCTACTGTCTCTATTATATTATGACAGACCAGCTAGATCTACTGTCTCTATTATATTATGACAGACCAGCTAGATCTACTGTCTCTATTATATTATGACAGACCAGCTAGATCTACTGACTCTATTATATTATGATAGACCAGCTAGATCTACTGTCCCTATTATATTATGACAGACCAGCAAGACCTAATGTCCCTATTATATTAAGACAGACCTGCTAGATCTACTGTCTCTATTATATTACGACAGACCAGCTAGATCTACTGTATCTATTATATTATGACAGACCAGCTAGATCTACTGTATGTACTATATTATGACAGACCAGCTAGATCTACTGACTCTATTATATTATGACAGACCAGATAGATCAACTGTATCTATTATATTATGACAGACCAGCCTGATCTACTGTTTCTAAAACATTATGACAGACCAGCTAGATCTACCGTTTCTAATATGTTGTCAAAGACCAGCTAGATCTACTGTCTCTATTATATTATGACAGACCAGCTAGATCTACTGTCCCTATTATATTATGACAGACCAGCAAGACCTAATGTCCCTATTATATTAAGACAGACCTGCTAGATCTACTGTTTCTAAAACATTATGACAGACCAGCTAGATCAACTGTATCTATTATATTATGACAGACCAGCTAGATCTACTGACTCTATTATATTATGACAGACCGGCTAGATCTACTGTCTCTACTATATTATGACAGACCAGCTAGATCTACTGTACCTATTATATTATGACAGACCAGCAAGATCTACTGTCTCTACTATATTATGACAGACCAGCTAGATCTACTGTATCTATTATATTATGACAGACCAGCTAGATCTACTGTCTCTACTAAATTATGACAGACCAGATAGATCAACTGTTTCTAATACATTATGACAGACCAGCTAGATCTACTGTCTCTGTTATATTATGACAGACCAGCTAGATCTACTGACTCTGCTATATTATGACAGACCAGCTAGATCTACTGTCTCTTCTACATTATGACAGACCAGCTAGATCTACTGTCTCTACAATATTATGACAGACCAGCTAGATCTACTGTCTCTGTTATATTATGACAGACCAGCTAGATCTACTGTCTCTGTTATATTATGACAGACCAGCTAGATCTACTGACTCTATTATATTATGACAGACCAGCTAGATCTACTGTCCTATTATATTATGATAGACCAGCTAGATCTACTGTATCTACTATATTATGACAGACCAGCTAAATCTACTGTCTCTATTATATTATGACAGACCAGCTAGATCTACTGACTCTATTATATTATGACAGACCAGCTAGATCTACTGTCTCTATTATATTATGACAGACCAGCTAGATCTACTGTACCTATTATATTATGACAGACCAGCAGATCTACTGTCTCTACTATATTATGACAGACCAGCTAGATCTACTGTCTCTATTATATTATGACATACCAGCTAGATCTGTCTCTATTATAGTATGACAGACCAGCTAGATCTACTGTCTCTATTATATTATGACAGACCAGCTAGATCTACTGTTTCTAAAACATTATGACAGACCAGCTAGATCTACTGTCTCTGTTATATTATGACAGACCAGCTAGATCTACTGTCTCTGTTATATTATGACAGACCAGCTAGATCTACTGTCTCTATTATATTATGACAGACCAGCTAGATCTACTGTCTCTGTTATATTATGACAGAACAGCTAAATCTACTGTCTCTATTATATTATGACATACCAGCTAGATCTGTCTCTATTATAGTATGACAGACCAGCTAGATCTACTGTACCTATTATATTATGTCAGACCAGCAAGATCTACTGTCTCTGTTATATTATGACAGAACAGCTAGATCTACTGTCTCTATTATATTATGACATACCAGCTAGATCTGTCTCTATTATAGTATGACAGACCAGCTAGATCGACTGTCTCTATTATATTATGACAGACCAGCTAGATCTACTGTATCTATTATATTATGGCAGACCAGCTAGATCTACTGTTTCTAAAACATTATGACAGACCAGCTAGATCTACCGTTTCTAATATATTATGACAGACCAGCTAGATCTACTGTCTCTATTATATTATGACAGACCAGCTAGATCTACTGTTTCTTCTACATTATGATTGACCAGCTAGATCTACTGTCTCTACTATATTATGACAGACCAGCTAAATCTACTGTATCTACTATATTATGACAGACCAGCTAGATCTACTGTATCTATTATATTATGACAGACCAGCTAGATCTACTGTCTCTACTTTATTATGACAGACCAGATAGATCAACTGTTTCTAATACATTATGACAGACCAGCTAGATCTACTGTCTCTGTTATATTATGACAGACCAGCTAGATCTACTGTCTCTATTATATTATTACATACCAGCTAGATCTGTCTCTATTATAGTATGACAGACCAGCTAGATCTACTGTCTCTATTATATTATGACAGACCAGCTAGATCTACTGACTCTATTATATTATGACAGACCAGATAGATCAACTGTATCTATTATATTATGACAGACCAGCTAGATCTACTGTTTCTAAAACATTATGACAGACCAGCTAGATCTACCGTTTCTAATATATTATGACAGACCAGCTAGATCTACTGTCTCTATTATATTATGACAGACCAGCTAGATCTACTGTCCCTATTATATTATGACAGACCAGCAAGACCTAATGCCCCTATTATATTATGACAGACCAGCTAGATCTACTGTCCCTATTATATTATGACAGACCAGCAAGACCTAATGTCCCTATTATATTAAGACAGACCTGCTAGATCTACTGTCTCTATTATATTATGACAGACCAGCTAGATCTACTGTATCTACTATATTATGACAGACCAGCTAGATCTACTGACTCTATTATATTGTGACAGACCAGCTAGATCAACTGTATCTATTATATTATGACAGACCAGCTAGATCTACTGACTCTATTATATTATGACAGACCAGCTAGATCTACTGTTTCTAATACATTATGACAGACCAGCTAGATCTACTGTCTCTGTTATATTATGACAGACCAGCTAGATCTACTGTATCTATTATATTACGACAGACCAGCTAGATCTACTGTTTCTAATAAATTATGACAGACCAGCTAGATCTACTGTCTCTACTATATTATGACAGACCAGCTAGATCTACTGTCTCTAATATATTATGACATACCAGCTAGATCTGTCTCTATTATATTATGACAGACCAGCTAGATCTACTGTATCTATTATATTATGGCAGACCAGCTAGATCTACTGTTTCTAAAACATTATGACAGACCAGCTAGATCTACCGTTTCTAATATATTA
>NW_024605529.1:0-4856 GCF_018296145.1 Oncorhynchus tshawytscha | reverse complement strand
TAGTTGTATGATCTCAGGTTAATGAGGTCTACAGACCATAAATAGTTGTATGAGCTCAGGTCAATGAGGCCTACAGGACATAAATACATTGAAGTTCAAAACCTGTAATGTTCACAGGAACTGAATTGATAAAAAGATGTAACACAACATTAGGAGATAATACATGTATTATTATGGATTTATAACCAGTTGTAATGGGGCGGCCATTTTGGACCGGGAACACAGAATTAATTAACATGAAACCAACTCAACAGGAGGGTTAAGAAGTGAGTATAAGCAATGGCCATAGTAAATGTCCATAGTAAATGCCCATAGTAAATGCCCATAATAAATGCCCATAGTAAATGCCCATAATAAATGCCCATAATAAATGCCCATAATAAATGCCCATAGTAAATGCCCATAGTAAATGCCCATAGTAAATGCCCATAGTAAATGCCCATAATAAATGCCATAGTAAATGCCCATAGTAAATGCCCATAGTAAATGCCCATAATAAATGCCCATAATAAATGCCCATAATAAATGCCCATAATAAATGCCCATAATAAATGCCCATAATAAATGCCCATAGTAAATGCCCATAGTAAATGCCCATAGTAAATGCCCATAGTAAATGCCCATAGTAAATGCCCATAGTAAATGCCCATAGTACATGCCCATAGTAAATGCCCATAGTAAATGCCCATAATAAATGCCCATAGTAAATGCCCATAGTAAATGCCCATAGTAAATGCCCATAATAAATGCCCATAGTAAATGCCCATAGTAAATGCCCATAGTAAATGCCCATAGTAAATGCCCATAATAAATGCCCATAGTAAATGCCCATAGTAAATGCCCATAATAAATGCCCATAGTAAATGCCCATAGTAAATGCCCATAGTAAATGCCCATAGTAAATGCCCATAATAAATGCCCATAGTAAATGCCCATAGTAAATGCCCATAATAAATGCCCATAATAAATGCCCATAATAAATGCCCATAGTAAATGCCCATAGTAAATGCCCATAATAAATGCCCATAATAAATGCCCATAATAAATGCCCATAATAAATGGAAATAATAAATGGACATAGTAAAGTGGGTATATGGTTTGTACCTGTGTATTAGGGTTACACCACTGGTCCTTTGTGTTTTACAAAATGTGGCCTCTCCTATATGAGTGGGCAGCATCACAAACCTGTTACACACTGAAGGCCTAGGACCAATAGGTTACACACTGAAGGACTGGGACCAATAGGTAATCCACTGAAGGCCTAGGTCCAATAGGTTATCCACTGAAGGACCAGGACCAATAGGTTATCCACTGAAGGTCCAATAGGTTACACACTGAAGGCCTGGGTCCAATAGGTTATCCACTGAAGGTCTAGGTCCAATAGGTTATCAACTGAAGGCCTAGGTCCAATAGGTTATCCACTGAAGGCCTAGGTCCAATAGGTTATCCACTGAAGGCCTAGGTCCAATAGGTTATACACTGAAGGTCCAATAGGTTATCCACTGAAGGTCCTAGGTCAATAGGTTATCCACTGAAGGACTGGGACCAATAGGTTATCCACTGAAGGCCTAGGTCCAATAGGTTATCCACTGAAGGCCTAGGTCCAATAGGTTATCCACTGAAGGTCCTAGGTCCAATAGGTTATCCACTGAAGGACTGGGACCAATAGGTTATCCACTGAAGGCCTAGGTCCAATAGGTTATCCACTGAAGGCCTAGGTCCAATAGGTTATCCACTGAAGGCCTAGGTCAATAGGTCACACACTGAAGGCCTAGGTCCAATAGGTTATCCACTGAAGGTCCAATAGGTTATCCACTGAAGGGCTAGGACAAATAGGTTATCCACTGAAGGCCTAGGTCCAATAGGTTATCCACTGAAGGTCCAATAGGTTATCCACTGAAGGGCTAGGACAAATAGGTTATCCACTGAAGGCCTAGGTCCAATAGGTTATCCACTGAAGGTCCAATAGGTTATCCACTGAATGGTGTGTATAGACAGTAGTTATATAGGATGGTGTGTACAGACAGTATAGACAGTAGTTACTCACTTAAAACCGGCATTTTGTGTTTACTTGGGTAATCTTTGTGTAATATTTACATTTGTTTGATGATCTGAAACGTTTAAATGTGACAAATGAACTCGGGAAGGGGGCAATACTTATTCAACGCCCTGTAGATGATAAGGTAGCTACCCACTGTAGATGAGAAGGGTAGCTACCCACTGTAGATGAGAAGGGTAGCTACCCACTGTAGATGAGAAGGGTAGCTACCCACTGTAGAGGAGAAGGGTAGCTACCCACTGTAGAGGAGAAGGGTAGCTACCCACTGTAGAGGAGAAGGGTAGCTACCCACTGTAGATGAGACGGGTAGCTACCCACTGTAGATGAGAAGGGTAGCTACCCACTGTAGATGAGAAGGGTAGCTACCCACTGTAGAGGAGAAGAGTAGCTACCCACTGTAGATGAGAAGGGTAGCTACCCACTGTAGATGAGAAGAGTAGCTACCCACTGAAAATCAAATCAAATCAAATGTATTTATATAGCCCTTCGTACATCAGCTGATATCTCAAAGTGCTGTACAGAAACCCAGCCTAAAACCCCAAACAGCAAGCAATGCAGGTGTAGAAAGCACGGTGGCTAGGAAAACTCCCTAGAAAGGCCAAAACCTAGGAAGAAACCTAGAGAGGAACCAGGCTATGTGGGGTGGCCAGTCCTCTTCTGGCTGTGCCGGTGGAGATTATAACAGAACATGGCCAAGATGTTCAAATGTTCATAAGTGACCAGCATGGTCGATTAATAATAATAAGGCAGAACAGTTGAAACTGGAGCAGCAGCACAGTCAGGTGGAAGTTGAAACTGGAACAGCAGCATGGCCAGGTGGACTGGGGACAGCAAGGAGTCATCATGTCAGGTAGTCCTGGGGCATGGTCCTAGGGCTCAGGTCAGTTGAAACTGGAACAGCAGCATGGCCAGGTGGACTGGGGACAGCAAGGAGTCATCATGTCAGGTAGTCCTGGGGCATGATCCTAGGGCTCAGGTCCTCCCGAGAGAGAAAGAAAGAGAAGGAGAGAATTAGAGAACACACACTTAGATTCACACAGGACACCGAATAGGACAGGAGAAGTACTCCAGATATAACAAACTGACCCCAGCCCCCGACACATAAACTACTGCAGCATAAATACTGGAGGCTGAGACAGGAGGGAAGAGTAGAGGAGAAGGGTAGCTACCCACTGTAGATGAGAAGGGTAGCTACCCACTGCAGATGAGAAGAGTAGCTACCCACTGTAGAGGAGAAGGGTAGCTACCCACTGTAGATGAGAAGGGTAGCTACCCACTGTAGATGAGAAGGGTAGCTACCCACTGTAGATGAGAAGAGTAGCTACCCACTGTAGATGAGAAGGCTAGCTACCCACTGTAGATGAGAAGGCTAGCTACCCACTATAGATGAGAGGGGTAGTTACCCACTGTAGCTGAGAAGGGTAGCTACCCACTGTAGATGAGAAGGGTAGCTACCCACTGTAGATGAGAAGGGTAGCTACCCACTGTAGATGAGAAGGGTAGCTACCCACTGTAGAGGAGAAGAGTAGCTACCCACTGTAGATGAGAAGGGTAGCTACCCACTGTAGAGGAGAAGGGTAGCTACCCACTGTAGATGAGAAGGGTAGCTACCCACTGTAGATGAGAAGGGTAGCTACCCACTGTAGATGAGAAGGGTAGCTACCCACTGTAGAGGAGAAGGGTAGCTACCCACTGTAGAGGAGAAGGGTAGCTACCCACTGTAGATGAGACGGGTAGCTACCCACTGTAGAGGAGAAGGGTAGCTACCCACTGTAGAGGAGAAGGATAGCTACCCACTGTAGAGGAGAAGGGTAGCTACCCACTGTAGATGAGAAGGGTAGCTACCCACTGTAGATGAGAAGGGTAGCTACCCACTGTAGATGAGAAGGGTAGCTACCCACTGTAGATGAGAAGGGTAGCTACCCACTGTAGATGAGAAGGGTAGCTACCCACTGTAGATGAGAAGGGTAGCTACCCACTGTAGATGAGATGGGTAGCTACCCACTGTAGATGAGAAGGGTAGCTACCCACTGTAGATGAGAAGGGTAGCTACCCACTGTAGATGAGACGGGTAGCTACCCACTGTAGAGGAGAAGGGTAGCTACCCACTGTAGAGAGAGAAGGGTAGCTACCCACTGTAGATGAGAAGGGTAGCTACCACTGTAGATGAGAAGGGTCGATGAGAAGCGTAGCTACCACTGTAGATGAGAAGCGTAGCTACCCACTGTAGATGAGAAGGGTAGTAGCTACCCACTGTAGATGAGAAGGGTAGCTACCCACTGTAGATGAGAAGAGTAGCTACCCACTGTAGAGGAGAAGGGTAGCTACCCACTGTAGATGAGAAGGGTAGCTACCCACTGTAGATGAGAAGGGTAGCTACCCACTGTAGATGAGAAGGGTAGCTACCCACTGTAGATGAGAAGGGTAGCTACCCACTGTAGATGAGAAGAGTAGCTACCCACTGTAGATGAGAAGGGTAGCTACCCACTGTAGATGAGAAGGGTAGCTACCCACTGTAGAGGAGAAGGGTAGCTACCCACTGTAGAGGAGAAGAGTAGCTACCCACTGTAGATGAGAAGGGTAGCTACCCACTGTAGATGAGAAGGGTAGCCACTGTAGATGAGAAGGGTAGCCCACTGTAGATGAGACGGGTAGCTACCCACTGTAGATGAGAAGGGTAGCTACCCACTGTAGAGGAGACGGGTAGCTACCAACTGTAGATGAGAAGGGTAGCTACCCACTGTAGATGAGAAGGGTAGCTACCCACTGTAGATGAGACGGGTAGCTACCCACTGTA
>NW_024605528.1:0-4855 GCF_018296145.1 Oncorhynchus tshawytscha | reverse complement strand
TATAATAGAAACAGTCTTTCTTGCTGGTCTGTCATAATATAATAGAGACATTATATCTTGCTGGTCTGTCATGATATAATAGAGACAGTAGATCTAGCTGGTCTGTCATAATATAATAGAGACAGTATATCTTGCTGGTCTGTCATAATATAATAGAGACAGTAGATCTAGCTGGTCTGTCATACTATAATTGAGGCAGTAGATCTAGCTGGTCTGTCATAATATAATAGAGACAGTAGATCTAGCTGGTCTGTCATATTATAATAGAGACAGTAGATCTAGCTGGTCTGTCATAATATAATAGAGACAGTATATCTTGCTGGTCTGTCATAATATAATAGAGACAGTAGATCTAGCTGGTCTGTCATACTATAATTGAGGCAGTAGATCTAGCTGGTCTGTCATAATATAATAGAGACAGTCTATCTTGCTGGTCTGTCATAATATAATAGAGACAGGAGATCTAGCTGGTCTGTCATAATATAATAGAGGCAGTAGATCTAGCTGGTCTGTCATAATGTAATAGAGACAGTATATCTTGCTGGTCTGTCATAATATAATAGAGACAGTAGATCTAGCTGGTCGGTCATAATATAATAGAGACAGTAGATCTAGCTGGTCTGTCATATTATAATTGAGGCAGTAGATCTAGCTGGTCTGTCACAATATAATAGAGACAGGGGATCTAACTGGTCTGTCATAATATCATTGAGTCAGTAGATCTAGCTGGTCTGTCATAATATAATAGAGACAGTATATCTTGCTTGTCTGTCATAATGTAATAGAGACAGTAGATCTAGCTGGTCTGTCATAATATAATAGAGACAGTAGATCTAGCTGGTCTGTCATAGTATAATAGAGACAGTAGATCTAGTTGGTCTGTCATAATATAATAGAGACAGTCTATCTTGCTGGTCTGTCATAATATAATAGAGACAGGAGATCTAGCTGGTCTGTCATAATATAATAGAGGCAGTAGATCTAGCTGGTCTGTCATAATGTAATAGAGACAGTATATCTTGCTGGTCTGTCATAATATAATAGAGACAGTAGATCTAGCTGGTCGGTCATAATATAATAGAGACAGTAGATCTAGCTGGTCTGTCATAATATAATAGAGACAGTAGATCTAGCTGGTCTGTCATACTACAACAGATACAGTAGATCTAGCTGGTCTATCATCATATAATAGAGACAGTAGATCTAGCTTGTCTGTCATAATATAATAGAGACAGTAGATCTAGCTGGTCTATCATAATATAATAGAGACAGTAGATCTAGCTGGTCTGTCATAGTATAATAGAGACAGTAAAATCAAATCAAATCAAATCAAATCAAATTTTATTTGTCACATACACATGGTTAGCAGATGTTAATGCGAGTGTAGCGAAATGCTTGTGCTTCTAGTTCCGACAATGCAGTAATAACGAGCAAGTAATCTAACTAACAATTCCAAAAAAAAAAAACTACTGTCTTATACACAGTGTAAGGGGATAAAGAATATGTACATAAGGATATATGAATGAGTGATGGTACAGAGCAGCATAGGCAAGATACAGTAGATGATATCGAGTACAGTATATACATATGAGATAAGTATGTAAACCAAGTGGCATAGTTAAAGTGGCTAGTGATACATGTATTACATAAGGATGCAGTCGATGATATAGAGTACAGTATCAACGTATGCATATGAGATGAACAATGTAGGGTAAGTAACATTATATAAGGTAGCATTGTTTAAAGTGGCTAGTGATATATTTACATAATTTCCCATCAAATCCCATGATTAAAGTGGCTGGAGTAGAGTCAGTGTCATTGACAGTGTGTTGGCAGTAGCCACTCAATGTTAGTGGTGGCTGTTTAACAGTCTGATGGCCTTGAGATAGAAGCTGTTTTTCAGTCTCTCGGTCCCAGCTTTGATGCACCTGTACTGACCTCGCCTTCTGGATGACAGCGGGGTGAACAGGCAGTGGCTCGGGTGGTTGATGTCCTTGATGATCTTTATGGCCTTCCTGTAGCATCGGGTGGTGTAGGTGTCCTGGAGGGCAGGTAGTTTGCCCCCGGTGATGCGTTGTGCAGACCTCACTACCCTCTGGAGAGCCTTACGGTTGAGGGCGGTGCAGTTGCCATACCAGGCGGTGATACAGCCCGCCAGGATGCTCTCGATTGTGCATCTGTAGAAGTTTGTGAGTGCTTTTGGTGACAAGCCGAATTTCTTCAGCCTCCTGAGGTTGAAGAGGCGCTGCTGCGCCTTCCTCACGATGCTGTCTGTGTGAGTGGACCAATTCAGTTTGTCTGTGATGTGTATGCCGAGGAACTTAAAACTTGCTACCCTCTCCACTACTGTTCCATCGATGTGGATGGGGGGTGTTCCCTCTGCTGTTTCCTGAAGTCCACAATCATCTCCTTAGTTTTGTTGACGTTGAGTGTGAGGTTATTTTCCTGACACCACACTCCGAGGGCCCTCACCTCCTCCCTGTAGGCCGTCTCGTCGTTGTTGGTAATCAAGCCTACCACTGTTGTGTCGTCCGCAAACTTGATGATTGAGTTGGAGGCGTGCATGGCCACGCAGTCGTGGGTGAACAGGGAGTACAGGAGGGGGCTCAGAACGCACCCTTGTGGGGCCCCAGTGTTGAGGATCAGCGGGGAGGAGATGTTGTTGCCTACCCTCACCACCTGGGGCGGCCCGTCAGGAAGTCCAGTACCCAGTTGCACAGGGCGGGGTCGAGACCCAGGGTCTCGAGCTTGATGACGAGCTTGGAGGGTACTATGGTGTTGAATGCCGAGCTGTAGTCGATGAACAGCATTCTCACATAGGTATTCCTCTTGTCCAGATGGGTTAGGGCAGTGTGCAGTGTGGTTGAGATTGCATCTTCTGTGGACCTATTTGGGCGGTAAGCAAATTGGAGTGGGTCAAGGGTGTCAGGTAGGGTGGAGGTGATATGGTCCTTGACTAGTCTCTCAAAGCACTTCATGATGACGGATGTGAGTGCTACGGGGCGGTAGTCGTTTAGCTCAGTTACCTTAGCTTTCTTGGGAACAGGAACAATGGTGGCCCTCTTGAAGCATGTGGGAACAGCAGACTGGTATAGGGATTGGTTGAATATGTCCGTAAACACACCGGCCAGCTGGTCTGCGCATGCTCTGAGGGCGCGGCTGGGGATGCCGTCTGGGCCTGCAGCCTTGCGAGGGTTAACACGTTTAAATGTCTTACTCACTTCGGCTGCAGTGAAGGAGAGACCGCATGATTCCGTTGCAGGCCGTGTCAGTGGCACTGTATTGTCCTCAAAGCGGGCAAAAAAGTTATTTAGTCTGCCTGGGAGCAAGACATCCTGGTCCGTGACTGGGCTGGGTTTCTTCCTGTAGTCCGTGATTGACTGTAGACCCTGCCACATACCTCTTGTGTCTGAGCCGTTGAATTGAGATTCTACTTTGTCTCTGTACTGGCGCTTAGCTTGTTTGATAGCCTTGCGGAGGGAATAGCTGCACTGTTTGTATTCAGTCATGTTACCAGACACCTTGCCCTGATTAAAAGCAGTGGTTCGTGCCTTCAGTTTCACACGAATGCTGCCATCAATCCACGGTTTCTGGTTAGGGAATGTTTTAATCGTTGCTATGGGAACGACATCTTCAACGCACGTTCTAATGAACTCGCACACCGTATCAGCGTATTCGTCAATGTTGTTGTCTGACGCAATACGAAACATCTCCCAGTCCACGTGATGGAAGCAGTCTTGGAGTGTGGAGTCAGCTTGGTCGGACCAGCGTTGGACAGACCTCAGCGTGGGAGCTTCTTGTTTTAGTTTCTGTCTGTAGGCAGGGATCAACAAAATGGAGTCGTGGTCAGCTTTTCCGAAAGGGGGCGGGGCAGGGCCTTATATGCGTCGCGGAAGTTAGAGTAACAATGATCCAGGGTCTTTCCACCCCTGGTTGCGCAATCAATATGCTGATAAAATTTAGGGAGTCTTGTTTTCAGATTAGCCTTGTTAAAAGTAGATCTAGTTGGTCTGTCATAATATAATAGAGACAGTCTATCTTGCTGGTCTGTCATAATATAATAGAGACAGGAGATCTAGCTGGTCTGTCATAATATAATAGAGGCAGTAGATCTAGCTGGTCTGTCATAATGTAATAGAGACAGTATATCTTGCTGGTCTGTCATAATATAATAGAGACAGTAGATCTAGCTGGTCGGTCATAATATAATAGAGACAGTAGATCTAGCTGGTCTGTCATATTATAATTGAGGCAGCAGATCTAGCTGGTCTGTCATAATATAATACGGACAGTAGATCTAGCTGGTCTGTCATATTATAATTGAGGCAGTAGATCTAGCTGGTCTGTCATAATATAATAG
Source organism: Oncorhynchus tshawytscha (assembly GCF_018296145.1). Classification (NCBI taxonomy): domain Eukaryota; kingdom Metazoa; phylum Chordata; class Actinopteri; order Salmoniformes; family Salmonidae; genus Oncorhynchus; species Oncorhynchus tshawytscha. The sequence goes on along the minus strand of NW_024605528.1, from coordinate 495 downwards.
AGACAGGAGATCTAACTGGTCTGTCATAATATAATAGAGTCAGTAGATCTAGCTGGTCTGTCATAATATAATAGAGACAGTATATCTTGCTGGTCTGTCATAATATAATAGAGACAGTAGATCTAGCTGGTCTGTCATAATATAATAGAGACAGTCTATCTTGCTGGTCTGTCATAATATAATAGAGACAGGAGATCTAGCTGGTCTGTCATAATATAATAGAGGCAGTAGATCTAGCTGGTCTGTCATAATGTAATAGAGACAGTAGATCTAGCTGGTCTGTCATAATATAATAGAGACATTATATCTTGCTGGTCTGTCATGATATAATAGAGACAGTAGATCTAGCTGGTCTGTCATAATATAATAGAGACAGTATATCTTGCTGGTCTGTCATAATATAATAGAGACAGTAGATCTAGCTGGTCTGTCATACTATAATTGAGGCAGTAGATCTAGCTGGTCTGTCATAATATAATATAGACAGTATATCTA
>NW_024605527.1:0-4854 GCF_018296145.1 Oncorhynchus tshawytscha | reverse complement strand
AGACTTGATGCTGCCACCACCATGCTTCACCGTAGGGATGGTGCCAGGTTTCCTCCAGACATGATGCTGCCACCATCATGCTTCACCGTAGGGATGCTGCCAGGTTTCCTCCAGACATGATGCTGCCACCACCATGCTTCACCGTAGGGATGCTGCCAGGTTTCCTCCAGACATGATGCTGCCACCACCATGCTTCACCGTAGGGATGCTGCCAGGTTTCCTCCAGACGTGACGCTTGGCATTCAGGCCAAAGAGTTCAAACTTGGTTTCATCAGACCAGAGAACCTCGTTTCTCATGGTCTGAGAGTCCTTTAGGTGTCTTTTGGCAAACTCCAAGCGAGCTGTCATGTGCCGTTTACTGAAGAGTGGGCTTCCGTCTGGCCACTCTACCATAAAGACCTGATTGGTGGAGTGCTGCAGAGAGGATTGTCCTTCTGGAAGGTTTTGAGGAAAAATAAGACTGTAACGTAACCAAATGTGTAAAAAGTCAAGGGGTCTGAATACTTTCCGAAGGCTCTGTACAGTGGGCTCTAAACAACGTTGGCTATTAGGTTTCATTCAATTGTAAAGGCCGCAACTTTATATTTCTGCCCATCTTCCGAAAACATCTGAAACCCTTTCTCTTCAAACAGTATCTTAAACAATCCTCCTCCTCACCTCAACCCCCCCCCAAAAAAAAATAATAATATATATATATATGTACTCTCAACCAACCAGCACTTTCACTTCAATCAATCAATCAAATGTATTTATATAAAGCCCTTTTTTACATCAGCTGATGTCACAAAGTGCTTATACAGAAACTCAGCCTAAAACCCCAAACAGCAAGCAATGCAGGTGTAGAAGCACGGTGGCTAGGAAAAACTCCCTAGAAAGGCAGGAACGTAGGAAGAAACCTAGAGAGGAACCAGGCTCTGAGGGGTGGCCAGTCCTCTTCTGACTGTGCCGGGTGGAGATTATAACAGAACATGGCCAAGATGTTCAAATGTTCATAGATGACCAGCAGGGTCAAATAATATTAATCCCAGTGGTTGTAGAGGGTGCAACAGGTCTTCACCTTCACCTGACTGTAATATGTGGTTGTCCCACCTAGCTATCTGAAGATGAATGTACTGGCTGTGATATGTGGTTGTCCCACCTAGCTATCTGAAGATGAATGCACTACCTGTGATATGTGGTTGTCCCACCTAGCTATCTGAAGATGAATGTACTGACTGTGATATGTGGTTGTCCCACCTAGCTATCTGAAGATGAATGCACTGACTGTGATATGTGGTTGTCCCACCTAGCTATCTGAAGATGAATGTACTGACTGTGATATGTGGTTGTCCCACCTAGCTATCTGAAGATGAATGTACTGACTGTGATATGTGGTTGTCCCACCTAGCTATCTGAAGATGAATGCACTGACTGTGATATGTGGTTGTCCCACCTAGCTATCTGAAGATGAATGTACTGGCTGTGATATGTGGTTGTCCCACCTAGCTATCTGAAGATGAATGTACTGGCTGTGATATGTGGTTGTCCCACCTAGCTATCTGAAGATGAATGTACTGACTGTGATATGTGGTTGTCCCACCTAGCTATCTGAAGATGAATGCACTACCTGTGATATGTGGTTGTCCCACCTAGCTATCTGAAGATGAATGCACTGACTGTGATATGTGGTTGTCCCACCTAGCTATCTGAAGATGAATGCACTGCCTGTGATATGTGGTTGTCCCACCTAGCTATCTGAAGATGAATGCACTGACTGTGATATGTGGTTGTCCCACCTAGCTATCTGAAGATGAATGCACTACCTGTGATATGTGGTTGTCCCACCTAGCTATCTGAAGATGAATGTACTGACTGTGATATGTGGTTGTCCCACCTAGCTATCCGAAGATGGATGTACTGACTGTGATATGTGGTTGTCCCACCTAGCTATCTGAAGATGAATGTACTGACTGTGATATGTGGTTGTCCCACCTAGCTATCTGAAGATGAATGCACTGACTGTGATATGTGGTTGTCCCACCTAGCTATCTGAAGATGAATGCACTGACTGTGATATGTGGTTGTCCCACCTAGCTATCTGAAGATGAATGTACTGACTGTGATATGTGGTTGTCCCACCTAGCTATCTGAAGATGAATGTACTGACTGTGATATGTGGTTGTCCCACCTAGCTATCTGAAGATGAATGTACTGACTGTGATATGTGGTTGTCCCACCTAGCTATCTGAAGATGAATGTACTGACTGTGATATGTGGTTGTCCCACCTAGCTATCTGAAGATGAATGTACTGACTGTGATATGTGGTTGTCCCACCTAGCTATCTGAAGATGAATGCACTGACTGTGATATGTGGTTGTCCCACCTAGCTATCTGAAGATGAATGCACTGACTGTGATATGTGGTTGTCCCACCTAGCTATCTGAAGATGAATGCACTGACTGTGATATGTGGTTGTCCCACCTAGCTATCTGAAGATGAATGCACTGACTGTGATATGTGGTTGTCCCACCTAGCTATCTGAAGATGAATGTACTGACTGTGATATGTGGTTGTCCCACCTAGCTATCTGAAGATGAATGTACTGGCTGTGATATGTGGTTTGTCCCACCTAGCTATCTGAAGATGAATGCACTGACTGTGATATGTGGTTGTCCCACCTAGCTATCTGAAGATGAATGTACTGACTGTGATATGTGGTTGTCCCACCTAGCTATCTGAAGATGAATGTACTGACTGTGATATGTGGTTGTCCCACCTAGCTATCTGAAGATGAATGCACTGACTGTGATATGTGGTTGTCCCACCTAGCTATCTGAAGATGAATGTACTGACTGTGATATGTGGTTGTCCCACCTAGCTATCTGAAGATGAATGCACTACCTGTGATATGTGGTTGTCCCACCTAGCTATCTGAAGATGAATGTACTGACTGTGATATGTGTTGTCCCACCTAGCTATCTGAAGATGAATGTACTGGCTGTGATATGTGTTGTCCCACCTAGCTATCTGAAGATGAATGTACTGACTGTGATATGTGGTTGTCCCACCTAGCTATCTGAAGATGAATGCACTGACTGTGATATGTGGTTGTCCCACCTAGCTATCTGAAGATGAATGCACTGACTGTGATATGTGGTTGTCCCACCTAGCTATCTGAAGATGAATGCACTGACTGTAAGCGTCTGCTAAATGACTAACATGTAAAAATGTTAAATGTATTTCTTTCTTTCCTTTTTGTGTAGGTTTATTGAGATACATGATACAGTGGGGCAAAAAAGTATTTAGTCAGCCACCAATTGTGCAAGTTCTCCCACTTAAAAAGATGAGAGAGGCCTGTAATTTTCATCATAGGTACACTTCAACTATGACAGACAAAATGAGAAAAAAAATCCAGAAAATCACATTGTAGGATTTTTAATGAATTTATTTGCAAATTATGGTGGAAAATAAGTATTTGGTCACCTACAAACAAGCAAGATTTCTGGCTCTCACAGACCTGTAACTTCTTTAAGAGGCTCCTCTGTCCTCCACTCGTTACCTGTATTAATGGCACCTGTTTGTACTTGTTATCAGTATAAAAGACACCTGTCCACAACCTCAAACAGTCACACTCCAAACTCCACTATGGCCAAGACCAAAGAGCTGTCAAAGGACACCAGAAACAAAATTGTAGACCTGCACCAGGCTGGGAAGACTGAATCTGCAATAGGTAAGCAGCTTGGTTTGAAGAAATCAACTGTGGGAGCAATTATTAGGAAATGGAAGACATACAAGATCACTGATAATCTCCCTCGATCTGGGGCTCCATGCAAGATCTCACCCCGTGGGGTCAAAATGATCACAAGAACGGTGAGCAAAAATCCCAGAACCACACGGGGGGACCTAGTGAATGACCTGCAGAGAGCTGGGACCAAAGTAACAAAGCCTACCATCAGTAACACACTACGCCGCCAGGGACTCAAATCCTGCAGTGCCAGACGTGTCCCCCTGCTTAGCCAGTACATGTCCAGGCCCGTCTGAAGTTTGCTAGAGAGCATTTGGATGATCCAGAAGAAGATTGGGGGAGAATGTCATATGGTCAGATGAAACCAAAATAGAACTTTTTGGTAAAAACTCAACTCGTCGAGTTTGGAGGACAAAGAATGCTGAGTTGCATCCAAAGAACACCATACCCACTGTGAAGCATGGGGTGGAAACATCATGCTTTGGGGCTGTTTTTCTGCAAAGGGACCAGGACGACTGATCCGTGTAAAGGAAAGAATGTATGGGGCCATGTATCGTGAGATTTTGAGTGAAAACCTCCTTCCATCAGCAAGGGCATTGAAGATGAAACGTGGCTGGGTCTTTCAGCATGACAATGATCCCAAACACACTGCCCGGCAACGGCGAGTGGCTTTGTAAGAAGCATTTCAAGGTCCTGGAGTGGCCTAGCCAGTCTCCAGATCTCAACCCCATAGAAAATCTTTGGAGGGAGTTGAAAGTCCGTGTTGCCCAGCAACAGCCCCAAAACATCACTGCTCTAGAGGAGATCTGCATGGAGGAATGGGCCAAAATACCAGCAACAGTGTGTGAAAACCTTGTGAAGACTTACAGAAAACATTTGACCTCTGTCATTGCCAACAAAGGGTATATAACAAAGTATTGAGATAAACTTTTGTTATTGACCAAATACTTATTTTCCACCATAATTTGCAAATAAATTCATTAAAAATCCTACAATGTGATTTTCTGGATTTTTTTTCTCATTTTGTCTGTCATAGTTGAAGTGTACCTATGATGAAAATTACAGGCCTCTCTCATCTTTTTAAGTGGGAGAACTTGCACAATTGGTGGCTGACTAAATACTTTTTTTG
>NW_024605526.1:0-4851 GCF_018296145.1 Oncorhynchus tshawytscha | reverse complement strand
AATTGGTGTAGACAAAGAGGGGCTCTCCAATAGTAGCCCAATAGTAGTTCCAACACATTGAAAGACGGTTTTCTCAAAAGTGAGATTACAAATTGATCAACTTTCAAAGCAGGATTACTTTCCCATTTTTTTCTTTAAATGCAGATATACCAGACATACCATTTTCTAGCTCTGAGTCCCTACTTTTTATCCAATGTGAAAAACAGAAATTCAAATGCTGCTACATAAGACTGAATCCAAGTGGTGAGTCACAAATGGTTAAAAAGAGTTAGGCCCGTGTCCATAGAGACACATGCTAGCTCTACTGGTAGTACCGTTACTACCAGCTTTACTACACCAACACCTGTCGACGACATAAGTTGTTCTGCTTCCACGAGCACATCCAATGCTGGCATCAGTAATTCTACATTTGTTGTTAGCCCAGCTAGCATGGACACTGACAGTTGTGAATCTGATGCAGCTGAAGATCTACTGCCCCCTCACCCCAGAAAGCACTGAAAAACGAACAGGGATGTAGGTCCATCAAAGAGGTGCAAATATCATGATAACTACATTGATTTGTAGTTCACTTATATTGGGAGTAGTGCCTTTTCTCAGCCACAGTGTGTTATATGTGCAAAAGTATGATCTCACAACAAAAGTATGATCTCACAACAAAAGTATGATCTCACAAACCTTCACTCTTGTGCAGACATTTAGAAAAAAACATGCCAATTTGAAAAATGTATTTTTCTGAGCTAGAATTAAGACAACCTTCAACTAGTAAGACATGTATAAAAGCAACAGATACCAGTAATAAGAAGGGTCTAGAAGCATTTTATATGGCAAGCTACCGAGTGGCTAGGACAGGCAAGCCCCATACTATTGTGGAGGACTTAATTCTTCCTGCTGCCGCGGAAATGGCTGGGAAAATGCTGGGGGAAAAGGGCCCAAAAATCTGTACAGACAATGCCTTTATCATAAAACACTGTTTAACACTGTTTCATTCTTCAGTGACATGGCAGGAGATGTTTTTGAAACAATTACAGCTTCTCATGCCAAGCCAGTGAAATCTATGCATTACAGCTGGATGAGTCAGCAGGCGTGGTGGTTCTGGCACAGCTCCTGGTATATGTCTGTTATGTTTATGGGGGTCAGTTATGGAATACATCTTCTTCTGCAAACCACTGCAAACCAGGGCAACAGGGGATATTTTTAGTACTGGGCAGCTTTGTGACATCAAATGGATTTTGGTGGTCAAAGATGTGTTGGTATCTGTACTGATGGTGCAAAAGCCATGACAGGGAGACATAGTGGAGTTGTAATGCGCGTTGTCCCCACAGCACTTGGGTACATTGCAGCATCAACCGAGGAAGCTCTTGCTGCCAAGGGAATGCTGACATTACAGTGAAAATGGTTAACATTGTTAAAGCAATGCTTTCATATATTTTCTGCACTATGCAATGATATAAACCATGTAACGCTTTTACAAAATACAGAAGTCGCTGTTTATCAAGGGCGAAGGACACGTTTTTTAATTGAGAGGCGAACTTAAAGTTTTCTTTACTGACCACAATTTTCACTTGTCTGACCTCTTGCATGATGATGAGTTTCTCACCACGACTGGCCTGTCTGGGTGATGTTTTTTCTCACCTGAATGATCTGAATCTAGGATTACAGGGACTCTCACACAACTATATTCAATGTGTGGGACAAAATTGAGGCTATGAATAAGAAGTTGGAGCTCTTCTCTGTCACCATTAACAAGGACAACACACAGGTCTTTCCATCATTGTATGATTTTTGAGTGTGAAATGAACTCAAGATTACGGACAATGTCAAACGTGATATAGCGAAACACCTGATTGAGTTGGGTGGGCAATGCAGGTATTTTCCCAAAACGGATGACACAAACAACTGGATTCATTATCCATTTCATGCCCTGCCTCCAGTCCACTTACTGATGTCTGAACATGAGAGCCTCATTGAAAATTCAACAAACTGTTTTGTGAAAATTTAATTTAATCAGAAGCCACCGCCAGATTTCTGGATTGGGCTGCGCTCAGAGTGTCCTGCCTTGGAAAATTGAGCTGTTAAGACACCAATGCCCTTTGCAACCACGTACCTATGTGAGAGTGGATTCTCGGCCCTCACTAGCATGAACACTAAATACAGGCACAGACTGTTTGTGGAAAAAGACAGAGACTCTCTCCAATACAACCCAACATTGCAGAGTTATGTGTATCCTTTCAAGCACAGCCTTCTTATTAACCTGTGATGAGTTATTCATAATTTTTGATGAACATTTTATTTTTTAAGATTGCTAAGTAAAGAGCAAAATTATTGATTGTTATTATATTTTTTTTTGTGCCCTGGTCCTTTAAGAGCTCTTTGTCACTTCCCACCGAGCCAGGTTGTGACAAACTCACACTCATTCTTATGTTTAATAAATGTATCGTATAGAGTGTGTGGCAGGCTTACAATGATGGCAGAAAATAAGACTTGAGAGTGTGCTGACCCTGGTGCTCGAGGGGTATGCAGCTGGAGTTGAATATTTGCAGGGGTAAGAGGACTATAAAATGTTTTGGAACCACTGCTTTAGGGGTCAGGGTAGTAAACAATATAATTTAGGGCAGTGTTCCCAAACTTTTTATAGTCCTGTACCCTTTTTTACATGTATTTTTTATTTGGCGTACCCCTGACAGCACTGCACGTACACAAGCAGTTTGGGACCTGTCACGTTCTGACCTTAGTTCCTTTTTTTTAGGTTTTTATTTTAGTTTGGTCAAGGCGTGAGTTGGGGTGGGCATTCTATGTTTGTTTTTCTATGTTTTGTTCTGTGTGTTATATTTCTGTGTTTGGCCTAGTATGGTTCTCAATCAGAGGTAGGTGTTGATCGTTTTCCCGCTGGGATTGTGGGTAACTGTTTCCTGTTATGTGTTTGCAACAGGACTGTTTCGATTTTAGTTTGTTACATTCACCTTGTAATTTTTGTATTCTTTAATTGTTCAGTTATAATAAATTAACATGGACACTTACCACGCTGCACATTGGTCCGATCCGTTCATACTCCTCATCGGAAGAAGAGGAAAATCATTACAATACCTGCCTAGAGGATGTAGTTTACCACCCTATCCCTAAAGGATGTTGCTTACTACCCTATCCCTAAAAGAATGTAGTGTACTACCCTTTCCCCCTAAAGGATGTTGTTCACTATCCTTTCCCCTAAAGCAGTGGTTGCCAACCGGTCCATCGCGATCGACTCGTCAATCTTCAAGGCATTCTATTCGATCACCAAATATTTCAGCCTAAAAGCCAACGAACAATAAAGGCTTGTGCTCCTTTTAAAAAACGTGTTGAGCTGTTACAGGTAGGTGCACTTGATTCAAAGTCCTGCGCTCAGGTAATCAAAGTGTTCAAATGAGACAAACTCTGCCTACCGGGCGGACCGGCAAATCTGTGACTAAATCGAGTGCACATACTGCACTGGCCAATCGGATAGCTCAAATCACCGTATTCGCTACAGAGTTTCCATGACCCTGGCCATAGCCAATTTTAATAGACTACTAGCCAACGTAAGATTTAATAACTTTTAAAACCATGACCACAGAGAGACTGTCAACGAACACAGCAAAGAGCTTCTGTTTTTATGAGTGAGTTGATGTTTAAGTTTAAGTTTAAATTCAGCACTGTCACTGTTTTTATTCAACTCTATTACAAAATGCGCTTCTCCGTACTTCCTATCTCGGGCTGCAGCTGCAATGAATCGATAGCCCTGGGTTTTATTATAATTATCAACTCGTCGTGTCCATTTTAACATAAAGGTATATTTAACTGTCTCTGGTCGTAGGAACCACATGAATTTGAACTACACTGCCTCATGCGGTGCGGCGTGAGTTTCGCCATCAGGTGGAAGACGGTTTCCCCTCTCTGGTCAGTCTCACCGGAGGAAAGGAAGATTTGAGCAGGGACCGTTGGGAGAGGCGGTTGGGAAAATTGTTTTGAACAGTCATCCAACTCGTAATTCCAAGTCGGAAATGCGGGCATTTTACTAGAGCTCTGAGTTTAGACCTAAAGATCACTGACGTCGTTATTTGACCTCGTTGACCATCGGATGCAGGTACCATCAATCCAGCAAAATAAAAAAGCAAATTATTTCAATTCAATCTCCACAGCTTCACAAGTGCTAAACTAACTGATCTACTTTGCTATCAAAGCTCGAGTTTTGAAATATAATCTGGTCCGATTAACAAAATTGGCAAGCCAATCATATAGCCAATATGCTGTGATAATGTATTAAGCATACTGCCCAAACCTCGTTCCTAAAAAAAAATTGTGTGAGTTTAATGTAAAAAAATGTAATCTGAGCTGTGTGCTTTTGACTGTGAATGTGATCTTGACTCAGAAAAGGTTGTTGACCACCACCCTAAATTATGTTGTTTATTACCTATCCTGTTGGGGCTAGGGGCAGCATTTTCACTTTTGGATGAAAGGCCTGCCCAGAGTAAACTGCCTCCTACTCTTTCCCAACAAAACACACAATACATGTATAACATGATGTCCTATGAGTGTCATCTGATGGAGATAATCAAAGGTTAGTGATTCATTCTATCTTTATTTATGCTTTTGTGACTGTGAAAAATTGCTGTGTATGTTTTTGAATTTGGTGGTCATCTAACATAAATATATGTTGTGTTTTCGCTGTAAAACATTTTCAAAATCGGACACGATGGGTAGATTAACAAGATGTTTATCTTTCATTTGCTGAATATTTTTCAACTGAATGGGAGGGTGTTCCCTTCCCTTTAGGGAACTCCTTGTGCCCTCTAGCCCCAACAGGCTATCCTCTAAAGAAACCCAGGTTTTAGGCTG
>NW_024605525.1:0-4851 GCF_018296145.1 Oncorhynchus tshawytscha | reverse complement strand
GGTGGTGACAGTGTTCCGGCGCCGACAGAGATGGCCGCCTCGCTTCGCGTTCCTAGGAAACTATGCAGTTTTTTGTTTTTTTACGTGTTATTTCTTACACTAGTACCCCAGGTCATCTTAGGTTTCATTACATACAGCCGAGAAGAACTACTGAATATAAGATCAGCGTCAACTCACCATAAGTACGACCAAGAATATGTTTTTCGCGACGCGGATCCTGTGTTCTGCCTTACAACCAGGACAACGGAGTGGATTACATGCAGCGACCCAAAAAAACGACTCAGAAAAGAGGGAAACGAGCGGTCTTCTGGTCAGACTCCGGAGACGGGCACACCGTGCACCACTCCCTAGCATTCTTCTGGCCAATGTCCAGTCTCTTGACAACAAGGTTGATGAAATCCGAGCAAGGGTAGCATTCCAGAGGACATCAGAGACTGTAACGTTCTATGCTTCACGGAAACATGGCTAACTGGAGAGACGCTATCCGAAGCGGTGCAGCCAGCGGGTTTCTCCACGCATCGCGCCGACAGAAACAAACATCTTTCTGGTAAGAAGAGGCGGGGGCGTATGCCTCATGGCCAACGTGACATGGTGTGATGAAAGAAACATACAGGAACTCAAATCCTTCTGTTCACCTGATTTAGAATTCCTCACAATCAAATGTAGACCGCATTATCTACCAAGAGAATTCTCTTCGATTATAATCACAGCCGTATATATCCCCCCCAAGCAGACACATCGATGGCTCTGAACGAACTTTATTTAACTCTCTGCAAACTGGAAACGATTTATCCGGAGGCTGCATTCATTGTAGCTGGGGATTTTAACAAGGCTAATCTGAAAACAAGACTCCTAAATTTTATCAGCATATCGATTGCGCAACCAGGGGTGGAAAGACCCTGGATCATTGTTACTCTAACTTCCGCGACGCATATAAGGCCCTGCCCCGCCCCCCTTTCGAAAAGCTGACCACGACTCCATTTTGTTGATCCCTGCCTACAGACAGAAACTAAAACAAGAAGCTCCCACGCTGAGGTCTGTCCAACGCTGGTCCGACCAAGCTGACTCCACACTCCAAGACTGCTTCCATCACGTGGACTGGGAGATGTTTCGTATTGCGTCAGACAACAACATTGACGAATACGCTGATTCGGTGTGCGAGTTCATTAGAACGTGCGTTGAAGATGTCGTTCCCATAGCAACGATTAAAACATTCCCTAACCAGAAACCGTGGATTGATGGCAGCATTCGTGTGAAACTGAAGGCGCGAACCACTGCTTTTAATCAGGCAAGGTGTCTGGTAACATGACTGAATACAAACAGTGCAGCTATTCCCTCCCACAAGGCTATCAAACAAGCTAGCGCCAGTACAGAGACAAAGTAGAATCTCAATTCAACGGCTCAGACACAAGAGGCATGTGGCAGGGTCTACAGTCAATCACGGACTACAGGAAGAAACTCAGCCCAGTCACGGACCAGGATGTCTTGCTCCCAGGCAGACTAAATAACTTTTTTGCCCGCTTTGAGGACAATACAGTGCCACTGACAAGGCCTGCAACGAAAACATGCGGTCTCTCCTTCACTGCAGCCGAAGTGAGTAAGACATTTAAAAGTGTTAACCCTCGCAAGGCTGCAGGCCCAGACGGCATCCCCAGCCGCGCCCTCAGAGCATGCGCAGACCAGCTGGCCGGTGTGTTTACGGACATATTCAATCAATCCCTATACCAGTCTGCTGTTCCCACATTCTTCAAGAGGGCCACCATTGTTCCTGTTCCCAAGAAAGCTAAGGTAACTGAGCTAAACGACTACCGCCCGTAGCACTCACATCCGTCATCATGAAGTGCTTTGAGAGACTAGTCAAGGACCATATCACCTCCACCCTACCTGACACCCTAGACCCACTCCAATTTGCTTACCGCCCACATAGGTCCACAGACGATGCAATCTCAACCACACTGCACACTGCCCTAACCCATCTGGACAAGAGGAATACCTATGTGAGAATGCTGTTCATCGACTACAGCTCGGCATTCAACACCATAGTACCCTCCAAGCTCGTCATCAAGCTCGAGACCCTGGGTCTCGACCCCGCCCTGTGCAACTGGGTACTGGACTTCCTGACGGGCCGCCCCCAGGTGGTGAGGGTAGGCAACAACATCTCCTCCCCGCTGATCCTCAACACTGGGGCCCCACAAGGGTGCGTTCTGAGCCCTCTCCTGTACTCCCTGTTCACCCACGACTGCGTGGCCACGCACGCCTCCAACTCAATCATCAAGTTTGCGGACGACACAACAGTGGTAGGCTTGATTACCAACAACGACGAGACGGCCTACAGGGAGGAGGTGAGGGCCCTCGGAGTGTGGTGTCAGGAAAATAACCTCACACTCAACGTCAACAAAACTAAGGAGATGATTGTGGACTTCAGGAAACAGCAGAGGGAACACCCCCCCATCCACATCGATGGAACAGTAGTGGAGAAGGTAGCAAGTTTTAAGTTCCTCAGCATACACATCACAGACAAACTGAATTGGTCCACTCACACAGACAGCATCGTGAGGAAGGCGCAGCAGCGCCTCTTCAACCTCAGGAGGCTGAAGAAATTTGGCTTGTCACCAAAAGCACTCACAAACTTCTACAGATGCACAATCGAGAGCATCCTGGCGGGCTGTATCACCGCCTGGTATGGCAACTGCACCGCCCTCAACCGTAAGGCTCTCCAGAGGGTAGTGAGGTCTGCACAACGCATCACCGGGGCAAACTACCTGCCCTCCAGGACACCTACACCACCCGATGCCACAGGAAGGCCATAAAGATCATCAAGGACATCAACCACCGAGCCACTGCCTGTTCACCCCGCTGTCATCCAGAAGGCGAGGTCAGTACAGGTGCATCAAAGCTGGGACCGAGAGACTGAAAAACAGCTTCTATCTCAAGGCCATCAGACTGTTAAACAGCCACCACTAACATTGAGTGGCTACTGCCAACACACTGTCAATGACACTGACTCTACTCCAGCCACTTTAATAATGGGAATTGATGGGAAATGATGTAAATATATAACTAGCCACTTTAAACAATGCTACCTTATATAATGTTACTTACCCTACATTATTCATCTCATATGCATACGTAGATACTGTACTCTATATCATCGACTGCATCCTTATGTAATACATGTATCACTAGCCACTTTAACTATGCCACTTGGTTTACATACTCATCTCATATGTATATACTGTACTCGATATCATCTACTGTATCTTGCCTATGCTGCTCTGTACCATCACTCATTCATATATCCTTATGTACATATTCTTTATCCCCTTACACTGTGTATAAGACAGTAGTTTTTTGGAATTGTTAGTTAGATTACTTGTTCGTTATTACTGCATTGTCGGAACTAGAAGCACAAGCATTTCGCTACACTCGCATTAACATCTGCTAACCATGTGTATGTGACAAATACAATTTGATTTGATTTGATTTGATTTCCTAGCCTCAGAGCAGTGGGCAGCTGGGAGGAGGTGCTCTTATTCTCCATGGACTTTACAGTGTCCCAGAACCTTTTTGAGTTAGTACTACAGGATGCAAATTTCTGTTTGAAAAAGCTAGCCTTAGCTTTCCTTACTGCCTGTGTATATTTGTTCCCAACTTCCCTGAAATATTGCATATCACGGGGGCTATTCGATGCTAATGCAGAACGCCACAGGATGTTTTTGTGCTGGTCAAGGGCAGACAGGTCTGGAGCGAACCAAGGACTATATCTTTTCCTAGTTCTACATTTTTTGAATGGGGCATGCTTATTTAAGATGGTGAGGAAGGCACTTTTAAAGAATAGCCAGGCATCATCTACTGGCGGGATGAGGTCAATGTCATTCCAGGATACCCCGGCCAGGTCAATTAGAAAGGCCTGCTCGCAGAAGTGTTTTAGGGAGTGTTTGACAGTGATGAGGGGTGGTCGTTTGGTCGCAGACCCATTATCGATGCAGGCAATGAGGCAGTGATCGGTGAGATCTTGTCTGAAAACAGCAGAGGTGTATTTGGAAGGCGAATTACTTAGGATGACATCTATGAGGGTGCCCGTGTTTACGGATTTGGAGTTGTACCTGGTAGGTTCATTGATAATTTGTGTGAGATTGAGGGCATCAAGCTTGGATTGTAGGATGGCCGGGGTGTTAAGCATGTCCCAGTTTAGGTCACCTAGTAGCACGAGCTCAGAAGATAGATGGGGGGGCAGTCAATTCACATATGGTATCGAGGGCACGGCTGGGGCCAGAGGAAGGTCTATAGCAAGCGGCAACAGTGAGAGACTTGTTTCTGGAAAGGTGCATTTTTAGAAGTAGAAGCTCGAATTGTTTGTGTACAGACTTGGATAGTAATACAGAACTCTGCAGGCTATCTTTGCAGTAGATTGCAACACCTCTCCCTTTGGCAGTTCTATCTTTGTGGAAAATGTTATAGTTAGCGATGGAGAGTTCAAGGTTTTTGGTGGTTTTCATAAGCCAGGATTCAGACACGACTAAGACATCCGGGTTGGCAGAGTGTGCTAAAGCAGTGGGTAAAACAAACTTAGGGAGTAGGCTTCTAATGTTAACATGCATGAAACCAAGGCTTTTACGGTTACAGAAGTCAACAAATGAGAGCACCTGGGGAGTGGGAGTGGAGCTAGACACTGCAGGACCTGGATTATCCTCTACATCACCAAAGGAACAGAGGAGAGGTAGGATAAGGGTACGGCTAAATGCTATACGAACTGGCCGTTGGAACAATAGGATGATCGAGCAGCAGTGAGGGCTCTTCCATCCTGCACGGTACTCTTTTTCCAAGCTAGTCGGAAGACTTCCAGGTTGG
>NW_024605524.1:0-4845 GCF_018296145.1 Oncorhynchus tshawytscha | reverse complement strand
TCCCTTGACTTTGCTGAAGATCTTGACGATTCTGAGGGGTCCCTAGAGGTAGGGCTTTACGATAAACTTAAAGGCTGGATTATTTTTTTATGCTATCCCACTGGGAAAAACGAGTTGAAACGTTTTTCCACATAATTTCAAAACCTAAAAAATAATTGTGCTGACGTTGAATCAACGTGGAAAACTGATTAGTTTGCAAAAAGTCATAAATAGATTGATCTGAGACAGCTGCATAATGTGGAAGTGAAAAGATAATGTAATAACCCCCTTTGTTGGCAAGCCTAAATGATTTCAGAAGCAAAATGTGGCTTAACGTAAAAACATATTAAGTTATATAGCCTGAAATAATAGGGGTTGACATGATTTTTGAATGACTACCTTTTCCTATGTCCCCATACATACAACATCTGTAAGGTCCCTCAGTCAAGTATTGAATTTCAAGTACAGATTCAACTACAAAGACCAGGAGCTTTTTGAAAGCCCCATAAAGACAGGCAGTGGTTGGTGGATGGGTAACAATAACAAATCAGACGTTGAATATATCTTTAATAATGGTCAAGTTAAAAAAATGTTACTGTGGATGATGTAATAAATCACCAGACACATCAAAGATGCAGTCCTCCTTCTGAACTGGGCTACAGGACAGGAAGGACAGTGCTTAGGCCATTGGTGATTTTAAAACATCTACAGAGTTCAATTTCTGTGATGGAAGAAAAGTGAGGATGAATCAACAACATTGAAGTGACTCCACAATAATGACCTTAATGACAGAGTGAAAGAAGAATACAAATATACAGAATATTACAAAACATACATATGTAATAAGGCATTAAAGTAAAACTGCAAAATAAACACTGCAAAGAAAACAAATCCTAGAGGAAAATCTGCTTCAGTGTGCTTTACACCAGACACTGGGAAAGGAATCCACGTTCCAGTAGGACAATAACCTACAACACAAAGCCAAATCTACCCTGGAGTTGCTTATTTATCAAGAACACAGCAAATGTTCAGGCGTGGCCAAGTTACGGTTTTGACTCAATAGCAATACATGAAAATTGCTGTCTAGCCATGATCCCCAACACCTAGACTGATCTTGAGTCATTTTGAAAAGAATAATGGACAAATATTTCACAATACAGGTGTGCAAAGCTCTTATGAGACTTACCCAAGAAGAGTCACAGCTGTAATCAGTGACAAGGTGTTTTTAACATGTATTGACCCGGGGATGAATACTTATCTAATCAAGGTATATTAGTGGTTTATTTTCCGTTAACCTTTAAAAAAAATATATCATTTTTCTTCCACTTTGACATTACAGAGTATTTTGAGTAGATCGTTGACATTTTTATATATATTATATATATGTATATAATTAAATCCATTTTAATCAACTTTGTAACATAAAACAATGTGAAGAAATCCATATGGGGTGTAGACCTTCTATAGGCTCTGTATCTGAGGTGCAGAGGGATTTTGCAGCGTTAGTGTCCATGCTGCTGAAAATGTAAACTCAGTTTTATGAAAAATCCCAAACTACACAGAACAAAAATATAAACACAACATGTAAAGTGCTGGTCCCATGTTTCATGAACTGTAATGAAAGATTCCAGAAATGTTCCATATGCACAAAAATCTTATTTCTCCCAAATGGTTCTTGTGTTTTATGTAGTTAATCCTGACCGGGGACTAAATCTATCCAGTTGATCAAGCATACAGGCAAGCAGGAGTTCTATTGAAAAAATGTTGGCACGTCTTTAAGTTAAAATGTGGTTGCTCTTAGGATTGTGGCCTGTTGGCATGAAGGCCTATTTGGACAGGGGTTACAAAAAGAGAAATCCTGTATGTGGAGAGCTAGCGTATCTAAACAGAGTGACGAGAGAAGTGGCGTTTGGGGTTAGAACGTCTGAAATGCAGCGGCCTTGCTGTGCCGCTGTCCATGGTACTGAAGTCCAAGTATAAACCAGAAGGGTTTTACTATTTATTCATCGTTGTTTGACTATCATCATTTCCACCCATTGCCATACTCTCTGTTCTTGCGTATTGCGCTAATGAATGTGTGTTGACAAAAAAAAAAAACAGCACTATAAATCTGAAATTTGCAACGTATTTCTTCCACATAATCTATATCTTGTGAAAAAAGCGTGGGATCGGTTTTCCATATCCTTTCTGTTCCTGTGTGGCTTTTTATCGTTTCCTGGTTCTATTTGGTTATTTTCATAAACTACGGGGGATTTTATATTCAATTGTTCAGTAATCAATCATGCAGACCACTTATTGACTTTCTTATGGCTTTTCCTAAAATATATATTCAGAATTATTACTGTTACTACGTGTACTTTTTGAAAGATTACTCACAGTGTCGCTGTTCACCAGCTGTGTTTGGATAGATCCAGTTATCCACCCACTGCTGTTGTTACAAGGCTCGGGTATTCGGTTTTCATTCCGCATTTGAAATTATTGGACACGGTCAAATTGCAGATTTTATGGATGTTATTTTCATCAGACTTCCTGCTTTTGTGGAATACAATTTATCTACATTATTATTTTGGATTAAGGGTGTATCGACGTTTTTAATCTCAGGATGGGTCACAAAGGAATATCGGTGACAGGCCTGGTCTGCAGCTTTGCATTCTTTCTCCAAACGCTGCACACCGCCTTTGGAGACGTGAGCTATTCTTTTCCGGAGGAGATGAAACGCACATCTGTAATTGGAAATATAGCCAAAGATCTCGGTTTGAAAGCCAGCAGACTGTCCGCTCGTAAGGCCCGAATTGATACCGAGGGGAACTATGAACGTTATTGTGATATTAATCAGAGTACCGGAGATCTGATTGTTGCGGAGAGGATTGACAGAGAGGGGCTTTGTGGCAAGAAGGCTTCGTGTGTTTTAAAACAGGAACTTGTGTTGGAGAATCCTTTGGAGGTGCAACGTATTAGCCTTCATGTTCAAGATATAAATGATAATTCTCCACAATTCACAGAGGATTTTATTAAATTTGAAATAGGAGAATCCACAGACAAGGGGGCTCGTTTTTCTCTAGACGAGGCCCACGACGCAGATATAGGACAGAATATGGTTCAGAGTTATACACTAGAAAGAAACGAATATTTCGTTTTAAATGTTAATACTAAAACAGGGGGACGCAAATACGCCGAATTAATATTAGACAAAGAGCTAGATCGTGAACAACAACACGAGTTGAAATTATTGCTTACAGCTGTAGACGGAGGCTCTCCGCAGAGATCAGGTACTGTAGTCATACACGTCACTGTACTGGATGCTAACGATAACGCCCCAGTGTTTAACCAGGCCGTCTATAAAGCCAGTCTGCCTGAAAACTCTCCTTTAAATACTGTAGTGGTTACAGTGAGAGCTACAGATGCAGATGACGGAGCAAATGGCGAATTAACATACAACTTTGACCATGTTTCAGATGAATATGTACATTTATTCTCTCTAGATCACAAAACAGGTGAAGTAAGAATTATTGGGAAAGTTGACTATGAGGAGGCGTCATCTTATGAATTACAAATAAGGGCTAAGGATGGGGCAGGTTTAACATCATATTCTTTTTTAATTATTGAAATCACTGATGTTAATGACAACGCTCCTGTGATTTATCTACAATCTCTAACTAACCCCATACCTGAGAACGCGTCACCTGGTACAGAGGTGGGCATCATTAACGTGCAGGATAGAGACTCTGAGAATAACGGACAGGTCCGCTGCTCCATTCAGCAAAACGTTCCCTTTAAGCTGGTGCCATCCATCAAAAAAACTACTATTCTCTGGTGACCACGGGCGAACTGGACCGAGAACTAGTGTCTGATTACAACATTACAATCACTGCCACCGACGAGGGCTCTCCACCTCTGTCCTCCTCTAAAAGTGTTCAGTTATCTGTAGCTGACGTCAACGACAACCCACCTGTGTTTGAGGAACAGTCCTATAAAGCCCACGTGACTGAAAATAACAAACTCGGTTCTTCCTTACGTTCAGTTACTGCACGGGACCCAGACTGGAGACAGAACGGAACAGTGATTTATTCTATCTTACCTGGTGAGGTGAACGGTGTCCCAGTGTCCTCATTATTATCCGTGAATGGAGAAGCGAGGGGTGACTCACGCTGTGAGGTCGTTTGATTATGAACAGTTCAGGAGTTTTAAAGTCCACGTGGTGGCTAGAGACAACGGTTCTCCTCCGCTCAGCAGTAACGCCACGGTCAGTGTGTTCATAACGGATGTGAATGACAACTCTCCTCAGATACTATACCCCGCCCGGAGGGGAAATCCTTCATGACGAGCTGGTCCCCAAAGCTGCGCACGGAGGCTCCCTGGTTTCCAAGGTGATTGCGGTGGACGCGGACTCCGGCCAGAATGCCTGGCTGTCCTATCAAATATTCAAATCCACTGTTCAGGGACTTTTCACAATTGGTCTCCACAGCGGAGAGATCAGGACACAGCGGGACATTTCTGAATCTGACAACATTAAACAGAACCTCATTGTGTCAGTGAAAGATAACGGACAGCCCTCTCTCTCTGCCACCTGTACCATCTATTTAGTGATTTCTGATAACTTGGCTGAAGTGCCAGAACTGAAAGACATCTCGTATGATGAGCAATTCCAAACTCACCTCTTATCTGATCATCGCTGGTGTCTGTCTCCACCTTTTTCCTCACCTTCATCATTGTCATCCTGGCCGTGAGGTTTTGCCGCAGGAGAAAGCCCAGACTGTTGTTTGATGGAGCGTCGCCATCCCAGCGCGTATCTCCTCCCAACTACGCAGAGGTGGATGGCGCCGGAACTCTCCCGCAGCACTTACAATTATGAGGCATACCTGACAA
>NW_024605523.1:0-4843 GCF_018296145.1 Oncorhynchus tshawytscha | reverse complement strand
AGAGAGAGACCTAGAGAGAGAGAGACCTAGAGAGAGAGAGAGAGAGCCCTAGAGAGAGAGAGAGAGACCTAGAGAGAGAGAGAGAGAGAGAGAGAGACCTAGAGAGAGAGAGAGACCCTAAAGAGAGAGAGAGACCTAAAAGAGAGAGAGACCTAAAAAGAGAGAGAGAGAGAGAGACCTAAAAGAGAGAGACCAAAAAGAGAGACCTAAGAGAGAGAGAACCCTAAAGAGAGAGAGAGACCTAAAAGAGAGAGAGACCCTGGCCTAAAAGAGAGAGACCCTAAAAAGAGAGAGAGAGACCTAAAGAGAGAGAGAGACCTAAGAGAGAGAGACCCTGGAGAGAGAGAGACCCTAAAAGAGAGAGAGACCCTGGAAAGAGAGAGAGACCCCAGAGAGAGAGAGAGACCCAGAGAGAGAGAGACCTAAAAGAGAGAGAGAGACCTAGAGAGAGAGAGACCTAGAGAGAGAGAGAGACCAGAGAGAGACAGAGACCTAAAAGAGAGAGACCTGAAAAGAGAGAGAGAGAGAGACCAAACTGAAAGAGAGAGACCAAAAAGAGAGAGAGACCTAAAAGAGAGAGAGAGACCTAAGAAGAGAGAGAGAGACCTAAAAGAGAGAGAGACCTAAAAGAGAGAGAGAGAGACCCAGAGAGAGACAGAGACCTAAAGAGAGAGAGAGACCCTAAAAGAGAGAGAGACCTAAAAGAGAGAGAGAGACCTAGGCGAGGGAACCTGAGACCACAAGAGAGAGAGAGACCTAGAGAGAGAGAGACCTAAAAGAGAGAGAGAGACCTAAAAGAGAGAGAGACCTAAAAGACAGAGAGAGACCTAAGACAGAGAGAGACCTAAAAGAGAGAGAGAGAAAAGAGAGAGAGAGAGAGAGAAAGAGAGAGAGACCAAAAAAGAGAGAGAGACCGAAGAGAGAGAGAGACCTAAAAGAGAGAGAGAGGCCTAAAAGAGAGAGAGATCTAAAAGAGAGAGAGAGACCTGGAAGAGAGAGAGAGACCCTAAAAGAGAGAGAGAGACCTAAAAGAGAGAGAGAGACCTAAGAGAGAGAGACCTAAAAGAGAGAGAACATAAAGGAGAGAGAGAGACCTAAAGAGAGAGAGACCTAGAGAGAGAGAGAGAGAGACCTAGAGAGAGAGAGACCTAGAGAGAGAGAGAGACCTAGAGAGAGAGAGACCTAGAGAGAGAGACCTAGAGAGAGAGAGAGACCTAAAAGAGAGAGAGAGACCTAAAAGAGAGAGAGAGAGAGACCGAGAAAGAGAGAGACCAAAAGAAGAGAGAGACCAAAGAGAGAGAGACCTAAAAGAGAGAGAGAGACCTAAAAGAGAGAGACCTGAGAGAGAGAGAGACCAAAAGAGAGAGAGAGACCTAAAGAGAGAGAGAGAGAGAGACCTAAAAGAGAGAGAGAGACCTAAAAGAGAGAGAGACCTAAAAGAGAGAGAGAGACCTAAAAGAGAGAGAGAGACCTAAAAGAGAGAGAGAGAGACCTAAAAGAGAGAGAGACCTAAAAGAGAGAGAGACCCAGAGAGAGAGAGAGAGACCTAGAGAGAGAGAGAGAGACCTAGAGAGAGAGACCTAGAGAGAGAGAGAGACCTAGAGAGAGAGAGAGACCTAAAAGAGAGAGAGAGACCCTAGAGAGAGAGAGACCTAGAGAGAGAGAGAGACCTAGAGAGAGAGAGAGACCTAAAAGAGAGAGAGAGACCTAAAAGAGAGAGAGAGACCTGAGAGAGAGACCTAGAGAGAGAGAGACCTAAAAGAGAGAGAGAGACCTAAAAGAGAGAGAGACCAGAGAGAGAGAGAGACCTAGAGAGAGAGAGAGACCTAAAAGAGAGAGAGAGACCCAAAGAGAGAGAGAGACCTAAAAGAGAGAGAGAGACCTAGAGAGAGAGAGAGAGACCCAGAGAGAGAGAGAGAGAGACCCTAAAAGAGAGAGAGAGACCTAAAAGAGAGAGAGAGACCTAAAAGAGAGAGAGAGACCTAAAAGAGAGAGAGAGACCTAAAAGAGAGACCCCAGAGAGAGAGAGACCAGAGAGAGAGAGAGACCTAGAGAGAGAGAGAGAGAGAGACCTAGAAAGAGAGAGAGAGACCTAGAGAGAGAGAGAGACCTAGAGAGAGAGAGACCTAGAGAGAGAGAGAGACCTAGAGAGAGAGAGAGAGACCTAGAGAGAGAGACCTAAAAGAGAGAGAGAGACCTAGAGAGAGAGAGAGACCTAGAGAGAGAGAGACCTAGAGAGAGAGAAAGACCTAGAGAGAGAGAGACAGACAGAGAGAGACCAGAGAGAGAGAGAGAGAGAGACCTACCTAGAGAGAGAGACCTAGAGAGAGAGAGAGAGAGAGAGACCTAGAGAGAGAGAGACCTAGAGAGAGAGAGAGAGAGACCTAGAGAGAGAGAGAGACCTAGAGAGAGAGAGAGAGAGAGAGAGAGAGAGAGACCTAAGAGAGAGAGAGACCTAAGAGAGAGAGAGACCTAAGAGAGAGAAAGAGAGAGAGAGAGACCTAAAAGAGAGAGAGAGACCTAAAGAGAGAGAGACCTAGAGAGAGAGACCTAGAGAGAGAGAGACCTAAAACCCCTGAGAGAGAGAGACCTAAAAGAGAGAGAGAGACCAAAAGAGAGAGAGAGACCTAAAAGAGAGAGAGAGACCCCTGGAAGAGAGAGAGAGACCTGAAGAGAGAGAGACCTAAAAGAGAGAGAGAGACCTAAAGAGAGAGAGAGAGACCTAAAAGAGAGAGAGAGACCTGGAGAGAGAGACCCCTGGAGAGAGAGAGAGACCTGGAGAGAGAGAGACCTAAAGAGAGAGAGAGACCTAGAGAGAGAGAGAGACCTAGAGAGAGAGAGACCTAGAGAGAGAGAGACCTGGAGAGAGAGAGAGAGACCTAGAGAGAGAGAGAGACCTAGAGAGAGAGACCTGACCTGGAGAGAGAGAGAGACCTAGAGACCCAGAGAGAGAGAGAGAGAGACCTAGAGAGAGACCTAGAGAGAGAGAGAGAGAGAGAGAGAGAGAGAGAGAGAGAGAGAGAGACCTAGAGAGAGAGAGAGAGAGAGACCTAGAGAGAGAGAGAGAGAGAGAGACCACCTAGAGAGAGAGAGAGAGAGACCTAGAGAGAGAGAGAGAGAGAGAGAGACCTAGAGAGAGAGAGACCTAGAGAGAAAGAGAGAGAGAGACCTAAAAGAGAGAGAGACCTAGAACCTAAGAGAGAGAGACCTAGAAGAGAGAGACCTAAAGAGAGAGAGACCTAAAAGAGAGAGAGAGACCCTGAGAGAGAGACCTAAAAGAGAGAGAGAGACCTAGAGAGAGAGAGAGACAAGAGAGAGAGAGAGACCTAAAGAGAGAGAGACCTAAAGAGAGAGAGACCCTAAAAGAGAGAGAGAGACCTAGAGAGAGAGAGAGAGACCCAAAAGAGAGAGAGACCCAGAGAGAGAGAGAGAGACCTAGAGAGAGAGAGAGAGACCTAGAGAGAGAGACCTAGAGAGAGAGAGAGACCTAGAGAGAGAGAGAGAGACCCAGAGAGAGAGAGAGACCGAGAGAGAGAGACCTGAGAGAGAGAGATAATCT
Organism: Oncorhynchus tshawytscha; assembly: GCF_018296145.1. Lineage (NCBI taxonomy): Eukaryota > Metazoa > Chordata > Actinopteri > Salmoniformes > Salmonidae > Oncorhynchus > Oncorhynchus tshawytscha. The sequence goes on along the minus strand of NW_024605523.1, from coordinate 1,284 downwards.
GATAGAGAGAGAGACCACAGAGAGAGAGACAGACCTGAATATATAGAGACCTGAGAGAGAGAACCTAGAGAGAGACCTAAGAGAGAGGAACCCTAGAGAGAGAGAGAGACCTAGAGAGAGAGACCCTAGAAGAGAGAGAGATAGAGAGAGAGAGGGACCTAGAGAGACACAGAGAGACCTAGACCTACACAGAGAGAGAGAGAGACACCAGAGAGATGAGAGACCCAGAGAGAGAGAGACCTGAAGAGAGAGGAGAGAGGAGAGAGAGAGAGAGACCTAGGAGAGAGAGAGAGACCTAAAGAGAGAGAGAGACCTGAAGAGAGAGAGAGACCTAAGAAGACAGAGAGAGACCTAAAAGAGAGACAGAGAGAGACAGAGAGAGAGAGACACAGAGAGAGAGAGACCAAAGAGAGAGAGAGACCTAGAGAGAGAGAGAGACCTAGAGAGAGAGAGACCTAGAGAGAGAGAGAGACCTAGAGAGAGAGAGAGGACCACCTGAGAGAGAGAGAGAGACCTAGAGAGAGAGAGAGAGAGAGAGACCACAGAGAGAGAGAGAGAACCTAGAGAGAGAGAGAGACCTAGAGAGAGAGAGAGACCCAGAGAGAGAGAGAGAGAGACCTAGAGAGAGAGACCTAGAGAGAGGAGAACCTAGAGAGAGAGAGACCTAGGACAGAGACCTGAGACAGAGAGACCTAAAGAGACAGAGAGAGAGACAAAAGAGAGAGAGAGACAAAAGAGAGAGAGAGACCTAAAAGAGAGAGAGAGACCTAGCAAGAGAGAGAGAGACCCAGAGAGAGAGAGACCGAGAAGAGAGAGACCTAAAAGAGACAGAGAGAGAGACCTAGAGAGAGAGAGAGAGACCCAGAGAGAGAGAGAGACCTGGAAAGAGGAGAGGAACCTAGAGTAGAGAGAGAGACCTAGAGAGAGAGAGACCTAGAGAAAGACCTGGAGAGAGAGACCACCTAGAGAGAGAGAACCCTGAGAGAGAGAGACTCCAGGAAGAGAGAGAAGACCTGAGAGACCACAAGAGAGAGAGACCAGAGAGAGAGAGGGGAACCTAGAGAGAGAGAGAGACCTAAGAGAGAGAGAGACCTAGAGAGAACCTAGAAGAGACCTGAGGAGAGAGAACCTAAGAGAGAGAGATAGACAGGAGAGACCAGAGAGAGAGAGAGACCACCTAGAGAGGAGACAGACCTAGAGAGAGAGAGAAACCCTGAGAGAGAGAGAGACCTAGAGAGAGAGAGAGAGACCCTAAAGAGAGAGAGAGAGACCGAAAAAGAGAGA
>NW_024605522.1:0-4842 GCF_018296145.1 Oncorhynchus tshawytscha | reverse complement strand
CAAGCAATATTTCTGGCTCTCACAGACCTGTAACTTCTTCTTTAAGAGGCTCCTCTGTCCTCCACTCGTTACCTGTATTAATGGAACCTGTTTGAACTTGTTATAAAGACACCTGTCCACAACCTCAAACAGTCACACTCCAAACTCCACTATGGCCAAGACCAAAGAGCTGTCAAAGGACACCAGAAACAAAATTGTAGACCTGCACCAGGCTGGGAAGACTGAATCTGCAATAGGTAAGCAGCTTGGTTTGAAGAAATCAACTGTGGGAGCAATTATTAGGAAATGGAAGACATACAAGACCACTGATAATCTCCCTCGATCTGGGGCTCCACGCAAGATCTCACCCCGTGGGGTCAAAATGATCACAAGAACGGTGAGCAAAAATCCCAGAACCACACGGGGGGGACCTAGTGAATGACCTGCAGAGAGCTGGGACCAAAGTAACAAAGCCTACCATCAGTAACACACTACCCCTGCCAGGGACTCAAATCCTGCAGTGCCAGACGTGTCCCCCTGCTTAAGACAGTACATGTCCAGGCCCGTCTGAAGTTTGCTAGAGAGCATTTAGATGATCCAGAAGAAGATTGGGAGAATGTCATATGGTCAGATGAAACCAAAATATAACTTTTTGGTAAAAACTCAACTCATCGTGTATGGAGGACAAAGAATGAGTTGCATCCAAAGAACACCATACCTACTGTGAAGCATGGGGTGGAAACATCATGCTTTGTGGCTGTTTTTCTGCAAAGGGACTAGGACGACTGATCCGTGTAAAGGAAAGAATGAATGGGGCCATGTATCGTGAGATTTTGAGTGAAAACCTCCTTCCATCAGCAAGGGCATTGAAGATGAAACATGGCTGGGTCTTCCAGCATGACAATGATCCCAAACACACCGCCCGGGCAACGAAGGAGTGGCTTAGTAAGAAGCATTTCAAGGTCCTGGAGTGGCCTAGCCAGTCTGCAGATGTCAACCCCATAGAAAATCTTTGGAGGGAGTTGAAAGTCCGTGTTGCCCAGCAACAGCCCCAAAACATCACTGCTCTAGAGGAGATCTGCATTGAGGAATGGGCCAAAATACCAGCAACAGTGTGTGAAAACCTTGTGAAGACGTTTGACCTCTGTCATTGCCAACAAAGGGTATATAACAAAGTATTGAGATAAACTTTTGTTATTGACCAAATACTTATTTTCCACCATAATTTGCAAATAAATTCATTACAAATCCTGTGATTTTCTGGATTTTTTTCTCATTTTGTCTGTCATAGTTGAAGAGTACCTATGATGAAAATTACAGGCATCTCTCATATTTTTAAGTGGGAGAACTTGCACAATTGGTGGCTGACTAAATACTTTTTCCCCACTGTATATCTGTTTATTATACCTGTTGATACAGGGCTCATATGTGAAACTATTCTAACTGAACATTTTCTTTCACAGTGACACTGACTCCGAATGGGAGCCCTCAGTGCCAAGGTGTACATCCCCCACTGAAGCTGGTTCATCCAGCTCCTGCCACAAGTGGTGTTGATCTGCCCAAATTTATTTCTGCAGGCATGGATGTGCCTCAGGGCCAAAAGGGCACAGCATGGAGGCGTCGCTGTGCTCTTTGCAAAATGAAGTCCCCCATCACCTGCACCACATGCTTGGTGACCCTCTACTTTACAGCAGAAAGAGACCGCTATGGCACCTGGCAACAGCAGCACAATATTGTGTAGAGAACTGAGGGACTTCCAAACATTGAAAGTGTTATTTTGTAAATGTATATTTTTTTTTTTCATGTTTTTTTCTCCATTTTTTGGGGGGGGGGTTAGAATAACATTTTGGTATTTTGTATATAGTTATTCCATTCAAAATGTATAACTTCACCAATATGGCCACTTGGGTACGTTTGGGCTACTTGTGTGGGACACCTGGGTGACTTCATGATAAATGTCATGTAGCACACTCATTTTGGAAGTTATCATTCTGAAACTTTGCACAAGTAGTGTTGCCCTTTATGTTTTTCACTGATATTGTGCCCATCATCCTATCTGAATGTTTGTTTTGTCTTGTTCATTTTGAAGATGATGATGATATAACAATAAAAATGAAGAAACGTGTGGTTTGTTCATTGTATTATCTAAACCAGATCTATTGTGTTATATTCTCCTACATTCAATTCACATTCAAATGAAACCAAGACTATGCATATCCTTGGTTCTGGGCCTGAGCTACAGGCAATTAGATCTGGGTATGTCTTCAGGCGGAAATTGAAAAAGTAGGGGGTAAGCTGTAAGAGGTTTTAATGGCTGTGTGTTGAGTTATTTTGAGGGGACAGCAAATTTACACTGTTATATAAGCTGTACACTCACTACTTTACATTGTAGCAAAGTGTAATTTCTTCAGTGTTGTCACATGTAAAGATATACTCAAAGATATACTACCCCCCCCCAGATACAGGAAACCTGGAGGGGCTCTCCCTGTCCTATCTCCCAGAGTTATAGCTGGGTCGGTTCATACATGGGTTAACATTCCTCTTCGTTCTCTTTCGACACACACACACAGTCCTTTCTTGTGAACAAACATTATTTATCATTATAGAAAGACACGGTAGAATTCTGTTAGTTATAGTTCTACATTAAATGTATAAATCATTTAGTCATTATTCATACAAATCATAACACACTTCCAATAATCTACATTGGTTATGGATTCTGGCATAAGTCTCATCAAGATCTTTACAGACCTCGCTCCCCTCCTTCTCTTGACACAGTAGACAGGACCAGACATTATTTTGACCTGTCTTCCCCCATGGTTGCCATGACACTCACATCAGAGACACATTAAAAAACATAGGACAGAACAGCTACAAATACATTACACATCATAGTAAAATATAAATTATTGAAGAATCTCGTGAAAATCAAGATTGATGTTAATTTGAGACAACATTGATAACTCACTAAGTGAAGGATAGTCCACTATAGACTGGAAACAGTAGGAGAAAGCAGGGCAATATTGATAACTCTCTGAGTGGAGGACAATCCATGCTCTGTCTCTTCCTGATTGGGAGTGTGGAACCTGTATCTGAGGTGTCTCCCCATGTTCTAAAAAATCTAATAACAACCATTTAGAATGGGAACATTTACCTCAGTGACCTACTTAAGACCTGCATAGACCTACTTAAGACCTGCATAGACCTACTTAAGACCTGCATAGACCTACTTAAGACCTGCATAGACCTACTTAAGACCTGCATAGACCTACTTAAGACCTGCATAGACCTACTTAAGACCTGCATAGACCTACTTAAGACCTACATAGACCTACTTAAGACCTACTTAAGACCTGCATAGACCTACTTAAGACCTGCATAGACCTACTTAAGACCTGCATAGACCTACTTAAGACCTGCATAGACCTACTTAAGGGTAGTTCTGGGTTTCTTGTGACATGTTAATGCTAAGTATCACATATTGTGTATCTCACTCACCAGTCATCTGGGCCGAGGTCTGTCTTCTCAGTCTCTCTACCTCAGTCTTCACATCACATATCTGTTGAGCTGAAATAACAAAGGAGGACTAAGATCTGAATGCTATGTTAAAGACTTTAGACGGCGGAGTGTCTACAATAACCTGAGAATTGAGGAAATTACAGTCGGCTAAATGTATTAATGGTTGGAATAATCTTACCCTGTTCAGTATTTTCATTGTTGACATCCTCCACCTGTTTGTCTCTTTCCTTTAACTGCTTTTGTCTCTCCTGTAGTAGTTTGTCTCTCCTGTAGTCGTTTGTCTCTCCTGTAGTAGTTTGTCTCTCCTGTAGTCGTTTGTCTCTCCTGTAGTCGTTTGTCTCTCCTGTAGTCGTTTGTCTCTCCTGTAGTCGTTTGTCTCTCCTGTAGTAGTTTTGTCTCTCCTGTAGTAGTTTGTCTCTCCTGTAGTAGTTTGTCTCTCCTGTAGTCGTTTGTCTCTCCTGTAGTAGTTTGTCTCTCCTGTAGTTGTTTGTCTCTCCTGTAGTAGTTTGTCTCTCCTGTAGTAGTTTGTCTCTCCTGTAGTCGTTTGTCTCTCCTGTAGTCGTTTGTCTCTCCTGTAGTAGTTTGTCTCTCCTGTAGTCGTTTGTCTCTCCTGTAGTCGTTTGTCTCTCCTGTAGTAGTTTGTCTCTCCTGTAGTAGTCTGTCCTTCTCTCCCAGTCTGTGGTTCCTGCCTCTAGGTGAAGGTCTTTTCCTGCAATAGAACTCTAAATTCCTCTACTTGGCTGTTCTTGTTCTACAGGTTCTTTCTAACTGCCTCTACTTGAATCTCTATCATTTAGTTGCTTCTCTCTTCTAATAGTTTCTCCTCTGTCCCATTATCTGGTTCTTCCCTCCAGGAGTCTCTGTCTCTCTCACTTCCTGGGTCATATCTTCCAGGTGTGTGTCTTTCTCCTCTAGTGGTTTCCTCATCTCCTGTCTTAATATCTCTTTTCGTTATTTTCCATCTTCAACTCTGAGAGAGCAATTAACATATTGGATTGGTTGTTTTGATTCATGAATTCATTCATTCAATAGTATGCCTATAAAGACACATGATCATTTGATGGAGGTGGTACAATTATTTTGTTCTACAGTCAACCGTTATCTGAGTTGAACCAATCATCGTCTGATCTATTGACTATTTGATACATTTCCAAATGAATAAGTCTGAAAATCTAAATGACATCCCCATGTTCCCTGAACCAATCCTCCCTCTTCCAGACTCTCTCATACTTACCAAGTTCACCAGCTGATCCCTCACTTTTCAACTTGTCCTCCTGGGTCTCACGTTGTAAATACACTGTACCTGAGTCGATTGTGTAAAACAGAGGTGAGTTCTGTGTGGTA
>NW_024605521.1:0-4840 GCF_018296145.1 Oncorhynchus tshawytscha | reverse complement strand
CTAACCTAGAAATTTCAACTACCTTATACACACACAAGTGTAGAGGAATGAAGAATATGTATGTAAAAATATGAGTGAGCAATGCTACAGAACGGCATAGGCAAGATGCAGTAAATGGTATAGAGTACAGTATATACATATGAGATGAGTAATGTATGGTATGTAAACATTATATGAAGTGGCATTGTTTAAAGTGGCTAGTGATACATTTTTCCATAAATTTTTATATTGTTAAAGTGGCTGGAGTTGAGTCAGTATGTTTGCAGCAGCCACTCAATGTGGATGGCTGTTTAACAGTCTGATGGCCTTGAGATAGAAGCTGTTTATCAGTCTCTCGGTCCCTGCTTTGATGCACCTGTACTGACCTCGCCTTCTGGATGATAGCGGGGTGAACAGGCAGTGGCTCGGGTGGTTGTTGTCCTTGATGATCTTTATGGCCTTCCTGTGACATCGGGTGGTGTAGGTGTCCTGGAGGGCAGGTAGTTTGCCCCCGGTAATGTGTGGTCTGCACAACGCTACTCTCTGGAGAGCCTTACGGTTGTGGGGGGAGCAGTTGCCGTACCAGGCGGTGATACAGCCCGACAGGATACTCTCGATTGTGCATCTGTAGAAGTTTGTGAGTGCTTTTGGTGATGAGCCAAATTTCTTCAGCCTCCTGAGGTTGAAGGGGTGCTGCTGTGCCTTCACCACGCTGTCTGTGTGGGTGGACCAATTCAGTTTGTCCATGATGTGTACGCCGAGGAACTTAAAACTTACTACCCTCTCCACTACTGTCCCGTCGATGTGGATAGGGGGGTGCCCCCTCTGCTGTTTCCTGAAGTCCAGGATCATCTCCTTTGTTTTGTTGACGTTGAGTGTGAGGTTATTTTCCCGACACCACACAGAGGGCCCTCACCTGCCCCCTGTAGGTCTCGTCATTGTTGGTAATCAAGCCTACCACTGTAGTGTCGTCTGCAAACTTGATGATTGAGTTGGAGGCGTGCATGGCCACGCAGTCGTCGGTGAACAGAGAGTACAGGAGGGCTCAGAACGCACCCAGGTGGGGCCCCAGTGTTGAGGATCAGCGGAGTGAAGATGTTGTTACCTACCCTCACCACCTGGGGACAGCCCGTCAGGACGTCCAGTACCCAGTTGCACAGGGCGGGGTCGAGACCCAGGGTCTGGAGCTTGATGACGAGTTTGGAGGGTACTATGGTGTTAAATGCTGAGCTGTAGTCGAACAGCATTCTCACATAGGTATTCCTCTTGTCCAGATGGGTTAGGGCAGTGTGCAGCGTGGTTGTGTCTGTAGACCTATTGGGGCGGGAAGCAAATTGGAGTGGGTCTACGGTGTCAGGTAGGGTGGAGGTGATATGGTCCTTGACTAGTCTCTCAAAGCACTTCATGATGACGGAAGTGAGTGCGACGGGGCGGTAGTCGTTTAGTTCAGTTACCTTCACTTTCTTGGGAACAGGAACAATGGTGGCCCTCTTGAAGCATGTGGGGTCAGCAGACTGGGATAAGGATTGATTGAATATGTCCATAAACACACCAACCAGCTGGTCTGCGCATGTTCTGAGGACGTGACTGGGGATGCCGTCTGGGCCTGCATCCTTGCGAGGGTTAACATGTTTAAATGTTTAACACACTTCGGCTGCAGTGAAGGAGAGTCTGCAGGTTTTGGTAGCGGGCCGTGTCAGTGGCACTGTATTGTCCTCAAAGCGAGCAGGTCACCTTGCCCTGATTAAAAGCAGTGGTTTGCGCTTTCAGTTTTGTGCGAATTCTGCCACGAATCCACGGTTTCTGGTTTGGGAATGTTTTTAATAGTTGCTCTGGGTACGACATTGCCGATGCACTTGCTAATAAACTCGCTCACCGACTTGGCATATCCGTCAATGTTGTTTGACGCAATGCGGAGCATATCCCAGTCCACGTGATCGAAGCAATCTTGAAGCGTGGAATCCGATTTGGTTGGACCAGCGTTGAACAGACCTGAACGCGGGAGCCTCTTGATTTAGTCTGTCTATATGCAAGGAGCAACAAAATGGAGTCGTGGTCAGCTTTTCCAAAGGGAGGGCGGGGGAGGGCCTTATATGCGTTGCGGATGTTAGAATAACAATGATCCAGGGTTTCCAGGGAATTTAGGGAGTCTTGTTTTCAGATTGGGGATTTTAACAAAGCCAGCTACAATGAATGCAGCCTCAGGATACATAGAGTATCCAGTTTACATAGTCAAATCAAGTTTGTTCAGGGCCATCGATGTGTCTGCTTGGGGGGAATATATGCGGCTGTGATTATAATCAAAGATAATTCCCCCCCTGCCCTTCTTACCAGAAAGATGCTTGTTACTGTCGGCGCAATGCGTGAAGACACCAGCCGGATGTACCGACTCCGATAGTGTGTCTCGAGTGAGCCATGTTTCCATTGCTCACATGGTGTGCCCCTTGGTGGGGGTGGGGTTATGATATGGGCAGGCATAAGCTACGGACAACAAACACAATTGCATTTTATCAGTGGCAATTTTAATGCACAGAGATACCGTGATGAGATCCACCGCCCTCACCTCGTGATTCAGCATAGTGCACATCCTCATGTTGCAAGGATCTGTACACAATACCTGGAAGTGGAAAATGTCCCAGTCCTTCCATGGGCTGCATATTCACCAGACATGTCACCCACTGAGCATGTTTGTGGTGCAGTTCCCACCAATATCCAGCAACTTCGCACAGCCATTGAAGAGTGCGGCAACATTCTACAGGCCACAATCAACAGCCTGATTAACTTTATGCGAAGCGCTGCATGAGGCAAATGGTCACACCAGATACTGACTTAATGTTTTTTTTTTTAAATCCTCTCCTCTACCCATTTTATTTTTGTATCTGTGACCAACAGATGCAGATCTGTATTCTCATTCATGTGAAATCCATAGATTAGGGCCTAATGGATTTATTTCAATTGAATGATTTCCTTCTATGAACTGTAACACAGTAAAATCTTTGAAATGGTTGCATTTATATTTTTGTTCAGTGTATATATTGTCATGTTTAGGCTATGTTTAGTGCAGTAAGACTAATTGTGTAAGACCACACTAACCTAATACGGCACCCCATGGGGGTTCCGTAGCACTACAGTTTATGGTAGCCAGTTAACCACTGAACGTGGGAGTGGGTGTGTGTGAGCCATGCAACGCTTTTAGATAAACAACCATCAACTTGATCTGTCTCAACATTATTTTATTATTCATATTGAACATATGGAATAGGACATAAATTCTCAATCTGTCTTATCTTTGTCTATCCCACCTGGAGACATGAAGCTGATGACTGTAGCTGCTGGTTCTGTTGCTTCTGGTGGGGTCTCGGGGCCCATGGGAACTCTGGGAAAGGTAAAGAATGTATAGACTTTAACCCATTTTCATGATAATACGGATAATAACATAATCGACACTGATGCTCTTTCTCTTTGAGGCCATTATATATTATCCACCCCTGCAGGCTAGTACTTGGAAACAAACAAGCGTCACATACTCAACAACTCTGTCCTCCTCTTCATATGGAAACAATAATTCAGGCAGAGCATGCCCAGCAGATGTGATTAGGTGACTTAATCCTTCCCCGATCTCTGTGGATTCATTACTAAAAAAACAACAACCAGGGTCTCTTTCACCAGCTTTTTCAATTGAATCGAACAGAAGCCTAATTATTTTAGGCATGGAGGAGCAGAGTTAGCCGGGGGCACCCGCCCTGCCTCTACCCTGGAAGGAGAAACACTGCTGAGATTCATTGAGTAGTACTCCCCGTGCCTGGACCGAAATGCGTTACAACGAAAGCCAAAGAAGCAGGAGAACAGACAGAAGAAAGCAGAATGAAGAAATTAAAAACAGGACCAAAGGTCCACAGCCCAATCAAGCTGATCTGGGAGCAAACCGAGCAGAAGCAGCCGCAAGTCCTCAAAAGAGGATAAGCCAAACTGATCAAATCTTAATAAGTCCCAGAGAGCACCACAGCTCCAATCACTTTTAACTCTCAGATAGAAGTCAAATAGATGATTCAAATACTTGTGCTACTTCATTTAGTTTGTCCAGTAAATAGTAAAGTATTGGAATGGTTACAACATCTCCAATTGCAAAATTCAAGCGCCCCTCAAAGTATTAGAAAATATTTGACAGACGTGTTTGACCAAGGTCTGATAATCACTGCTTTATTCTTGTGCTTTAACATCCATTTCAGATAAGTTAAAAATTCTGAGTGGGCACAAAATACGTGAGGATACCTGGGGGGGTGGTCTGGAAGGGGGCTCTGTCAGGAAGTTAGCATTTTTCAAACACCTGAAACTGCTTTTTTTCCTGAAAATGTAGAGCCCTAATCATTATGCTTGTCAGTAAAAAAAAAAAATCTGCATATCTATAACCATACCTTTTTGAGCTGTCTGTATCCTCCTGATTGGTGGTTATTTTGTTAAAGAAACTAAACCAGCTACTCTGCATCGCTGCAAAAAATGTAAAGGAATGTGAGTCTTATTTAGTAATTGCTTGCTTTAAAAATAAAAGTCTACCAAACTTGCCAGTAGGCATGCCAGCTAAGATAATTAGACAAGCTAGCTACTCTAACTTGATTGATAGCCTACAATGGCTTCTTGGTATCTTGACTAGCTAAAGCCTACTTGATAAAATTGCTCTTTGGCTAGTAGTATTACATAGAAACACCAGCCCAAAATTCAACAACAACAAAAATAAGTCACGTTTATGGCAATGTCTGTGTATTTAGAGAAATACGTGTCGGAGAAACAAACTTTAACAATTGGACCCCCAAAATCATGCATTTTGTTTATTTTGGGAATACAGGGGAAGTGTAACTAGGTG
>NW_024605520.1:0-4839 GCF_018296145.1 Oncorhynchus tshawytscha | reverse complement strand
TCTGCATCCAAAGGGACCCTCAAACCAGGGACGTAATTATGTAAGTCTGGGCAGCGAGCTCGTTAATAGTCAGAAGTTTTTATTTTTCCCTACTTTTAGGGGAAAATAAACACAGTTGCAACTGGCACTGCGAATTTTCGATTCCATTAATTTGCTATGGGCTCGCTCGAGTTTTCCAGTTCAGCCAATGTTCTTAAGCCGTTTTTCAGCCTTGGGTGAATTTTGACTTGTTCTGTTGTCGTAATAACAGTGTAGCTAACAAATTGTTAGTCAACATAACGTGTAAGGTAACTTATTTGAAAAGTCATTACTTTATTTTATTGAGTAGCAAGCTACCCATTGGTCGTTAGGGCAAATCTGGTCTGTGATAGGAGGGGTGTTTTCACACCTAGCTCGGCTATTAGACTATTCTTTAGTAAAGGTTGAATAGTCTATTGTTCAGCTATTAGCCCCCCTCTCCAACCTGCAACAAATTGTTCCCATCTCATTCCTTTCCCTCTTCCATGTGTCGTCATTCTGCTCCTGAGTGGCTAGCTTGTGGGCGTGCTGGCAGGATATGGCAGCATCTTCGGTTGTGCGTCAAGCATTCTGCATACAATACCACATTTGTATGAAGGTGTGGTTATTCAGGGGTGGCAGGGTAGCCAAGTGGTTAGAGCGTTGGACTAGTAACCGGAAGGTTGCAAGTTCAAATCCCGAGCTGACAAGGTACAAATCTGTCAAGAGCAAGACCTTGATTTTCAATCAAAAATAATTGTTCTGAAGGCAACTTTTTCCCGACACAAAGGAAGTTAAAGCGGACAAGTCATCTCAGGTAAGCAGCACTGACGTATCCAAAAAATGACATCTGCTGCTTTAAATTGAATGGTCATATCTCAGTTATTGTTTTCATATCTATACAAAATAAGCTGTTTTCTTTACTTTCAGAGAGCGAGCTGATCAAGGGGTCAAAAATGTTGATATTGCCAGATGTTCACTGTCCGAGGAACAGGCCGTGGAAGCTTTATTGCTGGCAAAAGTGGCCATAATGAATTAAACTGTTCTGTGTTCTTTTCTCCATCTCTGTCTGTCTTGTTGTACATGGAACCTGTCTCTCATGCATTAATTTAAAAAAACTTAAGATGTCAGCTGCTAATTTTCAGATTTACACCACATAAACACAGCCATTTTCACAAGACTATGTGTTGCTGTCTGTTGCTGCCAAGTCATTATTTCCCTGAGGGTTAGCCTTGCAATAACCAAGTGGTGAGACACATAGCCTTCTATATATAAATGTTTCAGGTACAGTCTGATAGGTGTCTGCGTCACATACAGTATCTTCTATTGACATTATCTTCTATTGTTTGTCCTCATGTGTCTGTTTTTTCAGCATAAAGTACTCTGTAGCCACTTAGTGTGGACACCAGGTGAGACCACACACAACAACAGTCTCTCCTTCACTTCATCCCTCTCCCCCTTCTCCCTAAATCCCCAAGGTTACAGTATATTAGCTGTTTTGGTGAACCCCTCCCACATCTGAACTGGCTGACACAGAGGGCACAGCATGATCATAGGTGTGCTCTCTCTATCCATCTGTCACTCGTCTGCAGGTATGTTTTGTTGTGAGAGAGGAAGCCAGTCCCGTCATCGTCACCTCACCCACTCTTAAGATAGCCTTGGGCCCCCAGATGGCCCAAGGGTTGGTTAGGAGACACCGCAATTGTGATGAACTGAGAGAATATTAGGTAGCACTGTAATGCTGTCTGCCGCTGTTCTTACCTCTTTCCCTTTCTGTCTTCTACACCTCTCCCCCACCTCGGGCAGCAGTGGTAAACACTGTTGAAGTGTATAATTGTAATACATACATGCAGACACAGCATCAATCAAATAATGGAGTATGATACACCTGGTATTGGATATGACTGAAAAATAATGTCTCAGAGATTCATACCTGAACCACACCTTTATTTGCCAAGGAAGAGTACATGATCAGTGAATATATTCAATGTACAGGCCACAATGTGGGAATCTCATGCGTGGTAATATCTACAGTACATTTGTATATAGGACTTGCATCCTTGGCACAATAAAGATATTATATTCTACTCTATCTATATGCAACAGTCCCTCTCCTTCCCCTACCTGGGCTCAAACCAGGGACCCTCTGCACACAGACAACAGCCACCCTCAAAGCATCGCTCCACAAAGCCATGGCTCTTGCAGAGCAAGAGGAACAACTACTTCAATGTCTCAGAGCGAGTGACGTCACCAATAGAAACGCTATTAGCGCGCACTCCGCTAACTAGCTAGCCATTTCACATCGATTACACATAGGCTTCATTAATGCCATTCAGACTTGATACAACACCTATGATAGCTGAGGTTCATAGATTGTTATGAATATTAGTTCAGAATCTAATGTTTTAGCTTCATACACTGATCGGCTACATACTGTAGCTAGCTACACATCCATAGGCATACAGTTATTTTTAATCCTCCACCACATAATAAGCAAGTAAATAGTTAGCTATATTACTCCATCTGCATTGTAAGGCAGTGCCGTCAATGCCGTAAATGCTTTAGCAAACTAGATTCTTTACATCCACTGTTTCACAAGACGACAGCCTGGTTTGCTGGTTTTCTCAGGAACATTAATTAAAACTTGTTAGGGCTAGGCAGAATACTGCCCCCTTTGGATGAATTGCGTGCCCATAGTAAACTGGAAAAAAATCTGTCCAAAATTGCTAATATATGCATATAATAATTATTATTGGATAGAAAACACTCTAAAGCTTCTAAAACCATTTGAATTATGTCTGTAAGTAAAAGCAGAACTCACAGGGGCAGGCAATCTCCCAAACTATTTTTGGGAGCCTGAAACTTGGGCAACTTTGACGTCATCGCCCACACCCTTCCCAACCAGCTATGGATCTGGAGACACTTTCTATGTCTTCCACTAGATGTCCTCATTCAGTACAGCGTTTAATATTGCAAATCCCGCAAGTTTTGACCCTTTGGTAGGCAAAAGACTGAGTGTCGCGAGAAAATACAAGGTGACCAGATAGCGCTTTTTGGAGAGAGACGTTCCTTTGTTCCAGAATGCCTGAGAAGAAGCAAGAATGTCCGATAGATTAGAAATTGTTTTGTACGTTTTAGAACATACTAAAGCTTGATTCTGCACTTAGTTTTGACCAGTTTAGTCGACATATAATATGTAATTTTGAAGTTTTGATGCGCAACTGTTCGGGACCAGAAACAATTTTGGACACATTTCAGCTGGAACTCATAGCATATGCTACTATAAAGGCACACGAAGTGAAACAAAGCGATGTATTGGGTAAGTATGACTCCTTCCACTACATTCTGATCGAAGACCATCAAAGGTAAGGGAATATTTATGTTGTAATTTTGTATTTCTTTGACTCCAACATAGTGGAGAAATATTGCTTACGTCTGAGCACCGTCTCAGATTATTACATAATGAACTAATTCTGTAACGTTAAAAATAAATGTAACACAGCGGTTTCATTAAGAAGCAGTGTATCTTTCTAACTATATGTAGAACATGTATATTTAGTCAAAGTTTATGATGTCTATTTATGTTATCTGGGCGGCACTATCTCTAATTTCTCCGGACATTTTTGAGTATTTCTGAACATGAAGTCAATGTAAATGGAGATTTATGGATATGAATGGCATATTATTGAAAAAAACATTACAGTACAACAAATGTACTGTGTAACATGTCCTATTACTGTCATCTGATGAAGATTTTCAAAAGGTTAGTGAATGATTTATTTTTAATCCTGCTTTTATAATTGTATATTTTCTGGGACAAAATGGCTGCCTCGTCTTTGTTTCGGTGGTGGTCTAATATAAATATGTGGTGTGTTTTCGCCGTAAAACATGTAAAAATCTGACATGCTGGGTAGATGAACAAGGTGTTTATCTTTCATTTGAGGTATTGGACTTGTTAATGTGTGGAGGTTAAATATTTCTACGAATATTTTTGCATTGCCTGCGCCACGGTTTCAGCTGAGCGGGGGGGGTGGCGGACACTGAGGACGCCTCGCTTTAACTGTTGAACAACACAAATTACAAATTCATTATCCTAGCATTAGCTAGCTGGCTAATAGCAATTTTCTATATTAACTTCTTGGATATAGGGGCGCTCTTTTAATTTATGGATAAAAAACGTGCCGTTTTAAGCGCAATATTTTGTCACGAAAAGATGCTCGACTATGCATATAATTGGCAGCTTTGGAAACACTCTAAGGTTTCCAAAACTGCAAAGATATTATCTGTGAGTGCCACAGAACTCATGCTACAGGCGAAACCAAGATGATACTTTAACCAGGAAATGGGCAGAATTTTCAAGCTCTGTTTTCTATTGTCTCCTTATATGGCTGTGAATGCGCGGGAATGAGCCTGCCCTTCCTATCGTTTCTCCAAGGTGTCTGCAGCATTGTGACGTATTTGTAGGCATATCATTGGAAGATTGGCCATAAGAGACTACATTTACCACGGGTCCGCCCGGTCTCCTTTGTGTAAATTGGTGCGTAATCTTCAGCCACAGGCATTTTCTCCTGGGATTCACGAACGATATATCATCGAAGAATATGTGAAAAACACCTTGAGGATTGGTTCTAAACAACGTTTGCCATGTTTCAGTCGATATTATGAGTTAATTTGGAAAAAGTTCGGCGTTTGAAGACTGAATTTTCGTTTTTGGTAGCCAAGCGTGGCTAAGCTTGAGAGGCTAAGCTTGAGAGCTAGCATATTAATTTCATTTCATTTGCGATTTTCATGAATAGTTAACGTTGCGTTATGGTAATGAGCTTGAGGCTGTATTCACGATCC
>NW_024605519.1:0-4836 GCF_018296145.1 Oncorhynchus tshawytscha | reverse complement strand
CTTAAAACATTGTTTTAAAAAGTGATGTTAGCTACCAAATAAAAACGACAAAAACGCCATTCCTTCCCCAATAGGCTGGACAGGTGTAATGAAAGTGTGTAAAATGACCATAACAAGTGTTCAAATCGCCTGTAAAAACACACTTGGATGGGTGAAAAAAAGGACATTTGAAAAGTGTAGCCCTCCCCTCAACTTTTATCATTGGATCTACACGAATCACGTATTTTGGATTCAAAACGGTGAATTTCGCCTGAAGGTGACTAGTTTGCATCCCTGGTACACGGCCAGATTGTGGATATAATTTGTGGAACATTCCAACAGGAATCTGTTTACTAAAACTTCGTAAATAACAAGGTTACCAACAAACACAGTGATGCCATCTATTGGTAAATGTTAATTTATAACTAAAGTCATGTTTTTTCCTGGTGTGTTTGAGATGCCCAGATTGTGATGTACTTAACAAGACTGGTTACTCGCATCAATGCCTCTGTCTCGTCATTTAACATTCAAACAAGTATCACGATCAATTCAACTAGTTGACGAATAGGCATCAACTCACCACGTAGTTTATTCATGTTTGTCCATAACTACCAGAGTGAGGACAGACATTTTCCGGAATAAACGTGGTGAGAGAAAAACGTAAGTAAATGTCTCACTCTCTACCTGGTATCTTACTCTGCCGCTATACGACTTGGTATTCGTTGTTTGACCCAACCCGGTTCCACTCTACAGATCCTGTGTTTTACAAAGTAACGTTACAACTGCAAAACCCACATTATCACCAGCTAGAAAACGTACTTACCGCCTGTGTCACTTGCTGTTGATGATATAATTAGTGAACATAACATGCAGACCGAATAAATCCTCATATTGTCCGGTTAAAGACAGAAGTCATGTAGAACTATAGGATCATGTCAATCTATCAGCGTGACAGGATACATTGACCTGAGACCGCTGAGCTGCAGCAAACACACTGTCTTATAGTCTCCTCTCTGTCTGTATCCTTGGTATAATGCAGTCGATCAGCACTTCCCTCTCTGCTGAAGAATTTCGCATAACTCGTCATGGGAACCACTCGATATGATTGGTCAACACCCAGCGGTCGGTACTGCATTAGGGAGTGGTGTTTACCCATGTGCTATTTTACAGGCCGGGAGCCAATAACTAGTGCTCTCACACACACCGCCTGTAATGGCTTGCAGCAAACACACTGTCTTATAGCCTCCTCCCCCTGTCTTGTCCTCTCCCTGTATCCTTGTATATATATATATCCGACCCGACTCTGCTGAAGAATGTTGCACGGCGTCAAATTCGTCATGGGAACCACTCGATATGATTGGTCAACACCCAGTGCATTAGGGAGTGGTGTTTAACCACGTGTTATTTTACAGGCCGGGAGCCAATAACTAAATCTCACACACACCATCACTCAGCAACAGCCTGTAATGGCTTATATTTTGTGTCTACAACTCAGTGCAACGATTTCGATGTGAAGATTGACATGTCTAAGATACTTCACACAGCCAACATCAGATAATATTTAATCATATATATATAATGGCTATAATGTAAAAATACAGAATAAAGATGACATGTCTAAGATACTACACAGCCAACATCAGATAATATTTAATCATATATATAGAATGGCTATAATGTAAAATACAGAATCCACAAGATTGACATGTCTAAGATACTTCACACAGCCAACATCAGATAATATTTAATCATATATATAGGTAATGGCTATAATGTAAAATACAGAATCCCACAAGATTGACATGTCTAAGATACTTCACACAGCCAACATCAGATAATATTTAATCATATATATATGGTAATGGCTATAATGTAAAATACAGAATCCCACAAGATTGACATGTCTAAGTTACTTCACACAGCCAACATCAGATAATATTTAATCATATATATATAGTAATGGCTATAATGTAAAATACAGAATCCCACAAGATTGACATGTCTAAGTTACGTTTTTTATTTATTTAGAAACATCCGTTTAAGGGAATATTTAAATCCCCAAATCCTGATATTTCAGCTGAACATGTTGGTTTCTCACCTGTGTAACAGGGTTGGTTATGTTTCCACTTGCCTCGAAAGAAATGTGTATTTAATGTTCAAGCATTCTTATTGGTTAGTTCAACTCTGATGACAATAGGTGTGTTGTGATTGGCCCCGCTTGCAGATAGGGGCAGATCGCGAGCGTCAGGTCTCCCCAGTATGAAAATGTGATGCAATGAGTAGGTCACCCTCTGAATACTGTTTTCTATTTTATAATGTGTACAAGTTTGCTGTACGTTACTGATTTATACATGTGTGGGTATATGGTACCTGTTAGGGATTGAGGGGCTCTCTGGGATGTGCTTTGGTATATGATTGCTGTAAATAAGTGTGTTAGCTAGCATACACCGATGTAATGGTCACATTAGCCCACTGTTAACACAGTTGTCTTCATGCTACAGATTAATGCCGTCGACAGCCATCAATACCGTTCAGCCCTGCACAACTAACGTGCTGTTTTCCCATTTACCAACAGCAGAAATAAATGCTCAACTGGGACCACTGGCCGAAGTGATTTATTTTGAGAAAACACAACGCATGGAGAGCACATATACATCTGTTACACCTGCACATACTCAGACCCCTTTTAGAAGTAAGAGGTATTTAGTACCACCAGCCAATCACAATCTCTTTGGTGTTAATCTACAGGAGAACAAACAGGAGAACATCTCTTACCATCATTTACCTCAGGATGATAAACAAGCTTTGCTTGATTAAACAATCCGATAGTCGGTCCTTACCCTCCCTGCTGATAAGGGTGGGTCAGTTGTACTCATGGATAGGACAGTTTATGTAAATGAGGGTCATAGACAGCTGCTTGACAACACCTTTTACAAGAAACTCAGAGTGACCCCACTTCCCAATTTCAGAATACTCTCTTTACTGTCCAAGATGGGTATTTAAGTTCTGATCAAATCACCAAAAAATAACACCACTTTTGGGCTGTTCAACACCCTTAAATTGCCACTTTCTATATTTTGCCGAAATTACACAAGAATGTTACAAAATCTCCAGGGCGCCCTATTGTAGGGGGCGTTGATGCAGTAACAGTCCCTATTGTAGGGGGCATTGATGCAGTAACAGTCCCTATTGTAGGGGTATTGATGCAGTAACAGTCCCTATTGTAGGGGCATTGATGCAGTAACAGTCCCTATTGTAGGGGCATTGATGCAGTAACAGTCCCTATTGTAGGGGGCGTTGATGCAGTAACAGTCCCTATTGTAGAGGGCATTGATGCAGTAACAGCCCCTATTGTAGGGGGCATTGATGCAGTAACAGTCCCTATTGTAGGGGGCATTGATGCAGTAACAGTCCCTATTGTAGGGGGCATTGATGCAGTAACAGTCCCTATTGTAGGGGGCATTGATGCAGTAACAGTCCCTATTGTAGGGGGCGTTGATGCAGTAACAGTCCCTATTGTAGGGGGCATTGATGCAGTAACAGCCCCTATTGTAGGGGGCGTTGATACAGTAACAGTCCCTATTGTAGGGGCGTTGATGCAGTAACGGCCCCTATTGTAGGGGGCGTTGATGCAGTAACAGTCCCTATTGTAGGGGGCATTGATGCAGTAACAGTCCCTATTGTAGGGGCATTGATGCAGTAACAGTCCCTATTGTAGGGGGCATTGATGCAGTAACAGTCCCTATTGTAGGGGGCGTTGATGCAGTAACAGTCCCTATTGTAGGGGGCATTGATGCAGTAACAGTCCCTATTGTAGGGGGCATTGATGCAGTAACAGTCCCTATTGTAGGGGCATTGATGCAGTAACAGTCCCTATTGTAGGGGGCATTGATGCAATAACAGTCCCTATTGTAGGGGGCATTGATGCAGTAACAGTCCCTATTGTAGGGGGCATTGATGCAGTAACAGTCCCTATTGTAGGGGGCATTGATGCAGTAACAGCCCCTATTGTAGGGGGCATTGATGCAGTAACAGCCCCTATTGTAGGGGGCATTGATGCAGTAACAGCCCCTATTGTAGCTGGCATTGATGCAGTAACAGTCCCTATTGTAGGGGGCATTGATGCAGTAACAGCCCCTATTGTAGGGGGCATTGATGCAGTAACAGCCCCTATTGTAGCTGGCATTGATGCAGTAACAGTCCCTATTGTAGGGGCATTGATGCAGTAACAGCCCCTATTGTAGGGGCATTGATGCAGTAACAGCCCCTATTGTAGGGGGCATTGATGCAGTAACAGCCCCTATTGTAGGGGGCATTGATGCTCAGTGTGTATCTCGTTTAGACTACAGCTCAGTGTGTATCTCGTTTAGACTACAGCTCAGTGTGTATCTCGTTTAGACTACAGCTCAGTGTGTATCTCGTTTAGACTACAGCTCAGTGTGTATCTCGTTTAGACAACAGCTCAGTGTGTATCTCGTTTAGAGTACAGCTCAGTGTGTATCTCATTTAGACAACAGCTCAGTGTGTATCTCGTTTAGACAACAGCTCAGTGTGTATCTCGTTTAGACTACAGCTCAGTGTGTATCTCGTTTAGACTACAGCTCAGTGTGTATCTCAAAATAATATAGACCTGGTGACCAATTCAATCACCAGGCGCACAGCCAAACAGAGTGCAATGACAGAGAAGTTGGGACTCATTTTTCAGAACTTCACAAGGGTCACCCTCCAGGGACTTGGTCCGGTAGTGGGGTGCTCCTACCCGGTAATGAAGCCCTGGAACCCCATTAAATGCAATAAAAACCCTTTTGAAAATCTATGCCAGTTTGGCCACCCATCTATAGTGTATTATTATTTGTG
>NW_024605518.1:0-4828 GCF_018296145.1 Oncorhynchus tshawytscha | reverse complement strand
ACACTCCATATCCATGACTGACTGACTGACTGACTGAAACCACACACTCCATATCCATGACTGACTGACTGACTGAAAACCACACACTCCATATCCATGACTGACTGACTGACTGAAAACCACACACCCATAACTGACCACACCACACACTCCATATCCATGACTGACTGACTGACTGACTGACTGAAACCTGAAAACCACACTCCATATCCATGACTGACTGACTGACTGACTGACTGAAACCACACACTCCATATCCATGACTGACTGACTGACTGACTGAAACCACACACTCCATATCCATGACTGACTGACTGACTGAAAACCACACACTCCATATCCATGACTGACTGACTGACTGACTGACTGAAACCACACACCATATCCATGATCCATGACTGACTGACTGACTGAAAACCACACACTCCATATCCACCGACTGACTGACTGAAAACCACACACTCCATATCCATGACTGACTGACTGACTGAAAAAACCACACACTCCATATCCATGACTGACTGACTGACTGAAAACCACACACCATATCCATGACTGACTGACTGACTGACTGACTGAAAACCACACACTCCATATCCATGACTGACTGACTGACTGAAAACCACACACTCCATATCCACTGACTGACTGACTGACTGAAACCACACACTCCATATCCATGACTGACTGACTGACTGAAAACCACACACTCCATATCCATGACTGACTGACCACACTGACTGACTGAAAACCACACACCCATATCCATGACTGACTGACAAAACCACACACTCCATATCCATGACTGACTGACTGACTGACTGACTGAAAACCACACACTCCATATCCATGACTGACTGACTGACCACACACTGACTGACTGACTGACTGAAAACCACACACTCCATATCCATGACTGACTGACTGAAAAACCACACACTCCATATCCATGACTGACTGACTGACTGAAAACCACACACTCCATATCCATGACTGACTGACTGACTGAAAACCACACACTCCATATCCATGACTGACTGACTGAAAACCACACACTCCATATCCATGACTGACTGACTGACTGACTGAAAACCACACACTCCATATCCATGACTGACTGACTGACTGACTGAAAACCACACACTCCATATCCATGACCATATCCATGACTGACTGACTGACTGACTGAAAACCACACACTCCATATCCATGACTGACTGACTGACTGACCGAAAACCACACACTCCATATCCATGACTGACTGACTGACTGAAAAACCACACACTCCATATCCATGACTGACTGACTGACTGACTGAAAAACCACACACTCCATATCCATGACTGACTGACTGACTGACTGACTGAAACCACACACTCCATATCCATGACTGACTGACTGAAAACCACCACACACTCCATATCCATGACTGACTGACTGAAAACCACACACTCCATATCCATGAAACTGACTGACTGACTGAAACCACACACTCCATATCCATGATCCATGACTGACTGAAAACACACCATGACTGACTGACTGACTGAAAACCACACACCCATCCATATCCATGACTGACTGACTGAAAACCACACACTCCATATCCATGACTGACTGACTGACTGAAAACACACCATCCATATCCATGACTGACTGACTGACTGAAAACCACACACTCCATATCCATGACTGACTGACTGACTGAAACCACACACTCCATATCCATATCCATGACTGACTGACTGACTGACTGACTGAAAACCACACACTCCATATCCATGACTGACTGACTGACTGACTGAAAACCACACACTCCATATCCATGACTGACTGACTGAAAACCACACACTCCATATCCATGACTGACTGACTGACTGAAAAAAACCACACACTCCATATCCATGACTGACTGACTGACTGACACTGACTGACTGAAACCCACACACTCCATATCCATGACTGACTGACTGACTGACTGACTGAAAACCACACACTCCATATCCATGACTGACTGACTGACTGAAAACCACACACTCCATATCCATGACTGACTGACTGACTGAAAACCACACACTCCATATCCATGACTGACTGACTGACTGAAACCACACACTCCATATCCATGACTGACTGACTGAAAACCACACACTCCATATCCATGACTGACTGACTGACTGACTGAAAACCACACACTCCATATCCATGACTGACTGACTGACTGAAAACCACACACTCCATATCCATGACTGACTGACTGACTGACTGAAAACCACACACTCCATATCCATGACTGACTGACTGACTGAAAAAACCACACACTCCATATCCATGACCTGACTGAAAACCACACACTCCATACTGACTGACTGACTGAAAACCACACACTCCATATCCATGACTGACTGACTGACTGACCACACTATCCACACCACTGATCCATGACCACTGACATGACCATGACTGAAACCACACACTCCATATCCATGACTGACTGACTGACTGAAAACCACACACTCCATATCCATGACTGACTGACTGAAAACCACACACTCCATATCCACTGACCACACACTCCATATCCATGACTGACTGACCACACACTGACTGACTGACTGAAAACCACACACTCCATATCCATGACTGACTGACTGACTGACTGAAAACCACACACTCCATATCCATGACTGACTGACTGACTGACTGAAAACCACACACTCCATATCCATGACTGACTGACTGACTGAAAACCACACACTCCATATCCATGACTGACTGACTCCATATGACTGAAAACCACACACTCCATATCCATGACTGACTGACTGACTGAAAAACCACACACTCCATATCCATGACTGACTGACTGACTGACTGACTGACTGACTGAAACCACACACTCCATATCCATGACTGACTGACTGACTGAAAAAACCACACACTCCATATCCATGACTGACTGACTGACTGAAAACCACACACTCCATATCCATGACTGACTGACCACACTGAAAACCACACTCCATATCCATGACTGACTGACTGACTGACTGACTGACTGAAAACACACTCCATATCCATGACTATCCACTGACTGACTGACTGACTGAAACCACACACTCCATATCCATGACTGACTGACTGACTGACTGACTGAAAACCACACACTCCATATCCATGACTGACTGACTGACTGACTGAAAACCACCACACACTCCATATCCATGACTGACTGACTGAAAAAACCACACACTCCATATCCATGACTGACTGACTGACTGAAAAACCACACACTCCATATCCATGACTGACTGACTGAAAAACCACACACTCCATATCCATGACTGACTGACATTGACTGACTGACTGAAAACCACACTCCATATCCATGACTGACTGACTGACTGAAAAAACACACACTCCATATCCATGACCTGACTGACTGACTGACTGAAAACCACACACTCCATATCCATGACTGACTGACTGACTGACTGAAAAAAACCACACACTCCATATCCATGACTGACTGACTGAAAACCACACACTCCATATCCATGACTGACTGAAAAAACCACACACTCCATATCCATGACTGACTGACTGACTGACTGACTGACTGAAAAACCACACACTCCATATCCATGACTGACTGACTGAAAACCACACTCCATATCCATGACTGACTGACTGACTGAAAAACCACACACTCCATATCCATGACTGACTGACTGACTGAAAACCACACACTCCATATCCATGACTGACTGACTGACTGACTGACTGACTGACTGAAAACCACACACTCCATATCCATGACTGACTGACTGACTGAAACCACACACCCATATCCAAACCCACACACTCCATATCCATGACTGACTGACTGACTGAAAACCACACACTCCATATCCATGACTGACTGACTGACTGACTGACTGAAAACCACACACTCCATATCCATGACTGACTGACTGACTGACTGACTGAAACCACACACTCCATATCCATGACTGACTGACTGAAACCACACTCCATATCCATGACTGACTGACTGACTGAAAACCACACACCCATATCCATGACTGACTGACTGAAACTGACTGACTGAAAACCACACACTCCATATCCATGACTGACTGACTGACTGACTGACTGAAAAAACCACACACTCCATATCCATGACTGACTGACTGACTGACTGACTGACTGACTGAAACCACACACTCCATATCCATGACTGACTGACTGAAAACCACACACTCCATATCCATGACTGACTGACCTGACTGAAACCACACACTCCATATCCATGACTGACTGACTGAAAAACCACACACTCCATATCCATGACTGACTGACTGAAAACCACACACTCCATATCCATGACTGACTGACTGAAAACCACACACTGACTGACTGACTGAAACCACACACTCCATATCCATGACTGACTGACTGACTGAAAACCACACACTCCATATCCATGACTGACTGACTGACTGACTGAAAACCACACACTCCATATCCATGACTGACTGACTGACTGAAAACCACACACTCCATATCCATGACTGACTGACTGAAAACCACACACTCCATATCCATGACTGACTGACTGACTGACTGAAAAACCACACACTCCATATCCATGACTGACTGACTGAAAACCACACACTCCATATCCATGACTGACTGACTGACTGAAAACCACACACTCCATATCCATGACTGACTGACCACACTGACTGACTGACTGAAAACCACACACTCCATATCCATGACTGACTGACTGACTGACTGAAAACCACACACTCCATATCCATGA
>NW_024605517.1:0-4826 GCF_018296145.1 Oncorhynchus tshawytscha | reverse complement strand
AGAACAGAATAGAACAGAACAGAATAGAACAGAATAGAATAGAATAGAATAGAATAGAACAGAATAGAACAGCTGGTCTACCATCTTCTGTCATTATATTACCCTCTACTGTCATTATATTATTGTTCACCATATTTTGTCATTCTATTACACTGGTCTACCATCTTTGTCATTATATTACCCTGGTCGACCATCTACTGTCATTATATTATTCGTCTTACCATCAACTGTCAATATATTGCCTGGTCTACCTTCTATTGTCATTATATATTTTGTTTCATTATCTACTGTCAATATATTACCCCAGTCTATCATCTACTGTCATTATATTACCTCTGGTCTAACATCTACTGTCCTTATATTACCTGGTCTATCATCTACTGTCACTGTATTACCCTGGTCTAAACTCTACTGTCATTTATATTACCCTGGTCTATCATTTACTGTCACTAGATTGACCTGGTCAACCATCTACTGTTGTTACATGGCTTGGTATACCATTTCCATTGTCATTTATATTGGACTCTGGTCTACCATTTTCCATTGTTTTATATACCTTGGTTTACCATTTCCATTGTCATTTATATTACACTGGTCTACCATCTACTGTGATTATATTACCCTGATCAACCATTTACTGTCATTATATTGCCTGGTCTACCATCTACTGTCATTATATCACCCTGTTCTACCATCTACTGTCATTATATTACCCTGGTGAACTATCTACTGTCATTATTTTACTGGTCTGTCTACTGTCATTATATTGCCCTGGTCTGCCATCTACTGTCATTATATTGCCCCATCTACTGTCATTATTTTTACCCTGGTCTACCATCTACTGTCATTATATTACCCTGGTCTACCATCTACTGTCATTATATTACCCTGGTCTACTAACCCTGGTCTGCATCTGTCATTTATATTACCCTGGTCTACCATCTACTGTCATTATATTACCTGGTCTAAATCTGCTGTCATTATATTACCCTGGTCTACCATCTACTGTCATTTATGGCCATCTACTGTCATTATATTACCCTGGTCTACCATCTGCTGTCAT
This sequence comes from Oncorhynchus tshawytscha, assembly GCF_018296145.1. Taxonomy (NCBI): domain Eukaryota; kingdom Metazoa; phylum Chordata; class Actinopteri; order Salmoniformes; family Salmonidae; genus Oncorhynchus; species Oncorhynchus tshawytscha. The sequence continues at coordinate 3,763 of NW_024605517.1, read as the reverse complement.
TATATTAGGCACTGGTCTGCCATCTACTGTCATTATATTACCATGGTCTACCATCTACTGTCATTATATTACCCTGGTCTACCATCTACTGTCATTATATTACCCTGGTCTACCATCTGTCATTATATTACCCTGGTCTGCATCTGCTGTCATTATATTACCCTGGTCTATGTCTACTGTCATTATATTACCCTGGTCTACCATCTACTGTCATTATATTACCTGGTCTACCATTTGCTGTCATTATATTAACATGTCTACCATCTACTGTCATTATATTACCCTGGTCTACCATCTGCTGTCATTATATTATCCCTGGTCTACCTCTACTGTCAATATTGCCTTCACCCTCTACTGTCATTATATTACCTGGTCTACCATCTACTGTCATTATATTAAATATTGCTCTACTGTCATTATATTACCTGGTCTACCATCTACTGTCATTATATTACCCTGGTCTCCATCTACTGTCATTATATTGACCTGATCTACCATCTACTGTCATTATATTACCCTGGTCTACCATCTACTGTCATTATATTGACCTGATCTACCATCTACTGTCATTTATATTACCCTGGTCTACCATCTACTGTCATTATATTACCCTGGTCTACCATCTACTGTCATTATATTACCCTGGTCTACCATCTACTGTGATTATATTACCCTGGTCTACCATCTACTGTCATTATATTACCCTGGTCTACCATCTACTGTCATTATATTACCCTGGTCTACCATCTACTGTCATTTATATTACCCTCTACCATCTACTGTCATTATATTACCTGGTCTACCATCTACTGTCATTATATTACCCTGGTCTACCATCTACTGTCATTTATATTACCCTGGTCTACCATCTACTGTCATTATATTACCCTGGTCTACCATCTACTGTCATTATATTACCCTCTACTGTCATTATATTACCTGGTCTACCATCTACTGTCATTATATTACCTGGTCTACCATCTACTGTCATTATATTACCTGGTCTACCATCTACTGTCATTATATTACCCTGGTCAACCATCTACTGTCATTATATTACCCTGGTCTACCCTCTACTGTCACTATATTACCATGGTCTACCATCTACTGTCATTATATTACCCTGGTCTACCATCAACTGTCAATATATTACCCTGGTCTACCTTCTACTGTCATTATATTAACCTGGTCTACCATCTACTGTCACTATATTACCCTCTACTGTCATTTTATTACCCTGGTCTACCATCTACTGTCAGTATACCCCAGTCTATCATCTACTGTCATTATATTACCCTGGTCTACCATCTACTGTCCTTATATTATCCTGGTCTACAATCTACTGTCACTATATTACCCTGGTCTAAACTCTACTGCCATTATATTATCCTGGTCTATCATCTACTGTCACTAGATCACCCTGGTCTCCCCTCTACTGTCATTATATTACCCTGGTATACCATCTACTGTCATTATATTGACCTGGTCTACCATGTACTGTCATGATATTACCCTGGTCTACCATCTACTGTCATTATATTACCCTCTACTGTCATTATATTACCCTGGTCTACCATCTACTGTCATTATATTACCCTGGTCAACCATCTACTGTCATTATAATACCTGGTCTACCCTCTACTGTCACTATATTACCATGGTCTACCATCTACTGTCATAATATTACCTGGTCTACCCTCTACTGTCATTATATTACCCTGGTCTACCATCTACTGTCATATATTACCCTGGTCTACCATCTACTGTCATTATATTACCCTCTACTGTCATTATATTACCTGGTCTACCATCTACTGTCATTATATTACCCTGGTCTACCATCTACTGTCATTATATTACCCTGGTCTACCATCTACTGTCATTATATTACCCTGTTCTACCTTCTACTGTCATTATATTAACCTGGTCTACCATCTACTGTCACTATATTACCCTCTACTGTCATTTTATTACCCTGGTCTACCATCTACTGTCAGTATACCCCAGTCTATCATCTACTGTCATTATATTACCCTGGTCTACCATCTACTGTCCTTATATTATCCTGGTCTACAATCTACTGTCACTATATTACCCTGGTCTAAACTCTTCTGCCATTATATTACCCTGGTCTATCATCTACTGTCACTAGATCACCTGGTCTCCCTCTACTGTCATTATATTACCCTGGTATACCATCTACTGTCATTATATTGACCTGGTCTACCATCTACTGTCATGATATTACCCTGGTCTACCATCTACTGTCATTATATTACCCTCTACTGTCATTATATTACTCTGGTCTACCATCTAATGTCATTATATTACCCTGGTCTACCATCTAAGGTCATTATATTACCCTGGTCGATCATCTACTGTCATTATATTACCCTCTACTGTCACTATATTACCATGGTCTACCATCTACTGTCATAATATTACCCTGGTCTACCCTCTACTGTCATTATATTACCCTGGTCTACCATCTACTGTCACTATATTACCCTGGTCTACCATCTTCTGTCATTATATTACCCTCTACTGTCATTATATTACCCTTGTCTACCATCTACTGTCATTCTATTACACTGGTCTACCATCTACTGTCATTATATTACCCTGGTCGACCATCTACTGTCATTATATTACCCTCGTCTACCATCAACTGTCAATATATTACCCTGGTCTACCTTCTACTGTCATTATATTAACCTGGTCTACCATCTACTGTCACTATATTACCCTCTACTGTCAATATATTACCCTGGTCTACCATCTACTGTCAATATATTACCCCAGTCTATCATCTACTGTCATTATATTACCCTGGTCTAACATCTACTGTCCTTATATTATCCTGGTCTACAATCTACTGTCACTGTATTACCCTGGTTTAAACTCTACTGTCATTATATTACCCTGGTCTATCATTTACTGTCACTAGATCACCCTGGTCTACCCTCTACTGTCATTATATTACCCTGGTATACCATCTACTGTCATTATATTGACCTGGTCTACCATCTACTGTCATGATATTACCCTGGTCTACCATCTACTGTCATTATATTACTCTGGTCTACCATCTACTGTGATTATATTACCCTGGTCTACCATTTACTGTCATTATATTGCACTGGTCTACCATCTACTGTCATTATATTACCCTGTTCTACCATCTACTGTCATTATATTACCCTGGTCAACCATCTACTGTCATTATATCACCCTGGTCTACCATCTACTGTCATTATATTACCCTGGTCTACCATCTACTGTCATTATATTACCCTCTACTGTCATTATTTTACCCTGGTCTACCATCTACTGTCATTATATTACCCTGGTCAACCATCTACTGTCATTATATTACCCTGGTCTACTAACTACTGTCATTATATTACCCTGGTCTACCATCTACTGTCATTATATTACCCTGGTCTACCATCTACTGTCACTATATTACTCTGGTCTACCATCTACTGTCATTATATTACCCTCTACTGTCATTATATTACCCTGGTCTACCATCTACTGTCATTCTATTACACTGGTCTACCATCTACTGTCATTATATTACCCTGGTCTACCATCTATTGTCATTATATTACCCTGGTCTACCATCTACTGTCATTATATTAACTGTCATTATATTAACCTGGTCTACCATCTACTGTCACTATATTACCCTCTACTGTCATTATATTACCCTGGTCTGCCATTTACTGTCAGTATACCCCAGTCTATCATCTACTGTCAT
>NW_024605516.1:0-4825 GCF_018296145.1 Oncorhynchus tshawytscha | reverse complement strand
GGGTGTTACGGTACAGAGTCAATGTGGGAGGCTATACAGGGGGAACCGGTACAGAGTCAATGTGGAGGCTATATACAGGGGGTACTGGTACAGAGTCAATGTGGAGACTATATACAGGGGGTACCAGTACAGAGTCAATGTGGAGGCTATATACAGGGCAACCGGTACTAGTCAATGTGGAGGCTATATACAGGGGGTACCGATACAGAGTCAATGTGGAGGCTATATACAAGGGGTACCGATACAGAGTCAATGTGGAGGCTATATACAGGGGGTACCGGTACAGAGTCAATGTGGAGGCTATTGTCACGGTCGTCCTCCTCTTCATCTGAAGAGGAGAGGCGAGAAGGATCGGAGGACCAATATGCAGCGTGATATGTGTTCATGTTGAATGTTTAATTAAAGAAAGAACTGAACACTGAAACACTATACAAAAATAGTAAACAAAATAACAACCGTGACGCTAATGTGAGCTGCGCTGAAACAAGCCATCAACATAGACAATCACCCACAAACAAACAGTGCAACCCAGGCTACCTAAGTATGATTCTCAATCAGAGACAACTAATGACACCTGCCTCTGATTGAGAACCATACTAGGCCGAAACATAGAAATACCCAAATCATAGAAAAACAAAAATAGACTGCCCACCCAACTCACGCCCTGACCATACTAAATAAATACAAAACAAAGGAAATAAAGGTCAGAACGTGACAGCTATAAACAGGGTGTTACGGTACAGAGTCAATGTGGAGGCTATATACAGGGGAACCGGTACAGAGTCAATGTGGAGGCTCTATACAGGGAGTACCGGTACAGAGTCAATGTGGAGGCTATATATAGGGGTACCGGTACAGAGTCAGTGTGCTGGGGCACTGGTTAGTCGAGGTAATATGCACATGTAGGTAGAGTTAAAGTGACTACGCATAGATTCTAAACATTGAGTAGCAGCAGCGTTAAAGAGGGGCCTGGGTATCCCTTTGATTAGCTGTTCAGGCATCTTATGGCTTGGCGGTAGAAGCTGTTAAGAAGCCTTTTGGACCTCGACTTGACGCTCCGGTACCGCTTGCCGTGAGGTAGCAGAGAGAACAGTCTATGACTAGGAGGCTGGAGTCTTTGACAATTTTTAGGGCCTTCCTCTGACACCGCCTGGTATAGACTGGCTTGCATGCGTGTGTGGTGTCAAATGTGACACATTCACATGCTAGCTGTGCAGTTTAGTAATATGCCTGGTTTAAAATGTACTGGAGTTTATGTTTCAAGCTGTGTGGAGACCAGGGTTTCAGATAGGGAGAACGAATGTGAAAGGTAGAGAAGTCGTATTATTGGTGAAGAAATGAACAAGACAGAAATGCACTTGTCTTGCACTGCTTCATGCCTCTCTCGCTCTCTGTTTCTCTCTCTCTCTCTCTCTCTCTCTCTCTCTCTTGATGGATGACAACATTCCCGCTCAGTTGCCTTGTTTGTCTATTGTGGCGGAGCAAAGTGACCAGGGACAGACAGGAGCAGAAAAAAAACCTCTCCATAAGCTAATAAGCAGCATTATTCAAATAAAGGCTGTGTTGTCAGAGCAGAACAGTCTACAGCAGTGTACTCTACATCGCTTGTTATCTGAGCTGCTTCCTTCAGTGGACACAACATCCTCCTTTTGATTTTGCAGAAATGTACTCCATCTACCACTACTTATGTAGTACAATAGTACAATAGCAATGTATTCTGCTGGAGACTACTCTGACTGGTTCAACATTTAGATTTTGCTTGTAGAATAAACTGCTTTTAATGAAATGGAGTATAATGGATAACTACACAGGAATGGATAACTAAAATAACCCCAGTGTTGGTGTTTATACCAGAGTTGAACCAAAGCCACACCCACCATTATCCTAGCATGCACTATGGCAGGTTGATTTTTAGAAATGTTTGTTTCAATATCTATGTTTTTTGTTTGTACATTGATTGATGAATTAATGTAATGCTACTCAAATACAACTGACATTTTCTAAACTAAACCAATATGTATTGTGTTAAAAAAAATCATTTTAATATTAACATATTCACTTAGGATCACACTTGGTGAAGTCCACAGGACTGAAAATGGATGAACACAACAAGCATGTCTCCGTCACTAATAAATACTGTCATTGGTGGTAACTCTACAATTCACTCGAAAGGCAAAACACTGGGATATATGCAAATAAGGCTTTAAACTTAATTTAATACTCAGTGTTAAATGTAACACTCTCAGTGTTGACTTAACACAGGAGAATTTGCTGTGTAGTGAAGGCGTGACACCTTAAGGGGGTGTGCTAAAGTATTTGGCCTGCCAGGTTACAGTACTTTTACACCCTTACATTGTTGTTATACATAGTGTCAGGATCACAGGTGGCCACTGAGCTAAAAGCACACAAACTATGTCAGCAACTGCAATTTCACACAGTTTGTTGAAGGCAGTGGAGCGGCACATGGAGAAAACCAGGAGTAGAGCTTTGCTTTCATCGGCTGCAACAGCTGACAGGAGGAGCAATGGAGAAGAAAGGAGGAGAGAACTGGCCTTTGTAAAAGAGGGGAAAAATCAGGGAAAAAGAGCCCTTGGGTGGGCGTTAGAGGAAGCTCTTCAGACAAAGCCCCATCTCCGTCTGTCACAAATCATTTCTGCTCGGGAAGTGAGGAGAGGCGAAATGTCAAAATATCTGAATAAATTCGCAGAAGCCTGTTGAGGAGGAGGGCAGAGGAGGGAAGGGAGGTGTATTGTTGTCAGCGGTGCGGTGGACAGAGGCGGTGAGGAGAGGACGGTGTGGACGGGTGGCATCTGAAATAGCCCTCAGCTGGAGGAGGAGGAATATGGACTACATAGGAACTGGCCACCGTCGTTGTATTATGGCCTGTTTGGACAAACATGTATCTTCCTTTAGATAATCACTAACATATTTGGATATGACTGTGAATCTTCAGTATTACCTGTCACCAATGTACCGTTACATAGCGACAATGTTTTGGCTTTACATGACTTATTTACCTGGCTAATACCCTTCCTCTGACCACTGCCCTCCACTACCAGCTAGAGTGAGTCCAGAGAGATAGATAGGATGACAAACATAATCCCCTCTGCACAGCCATGTTAACCTTTTTGGATGAGAGAACCTCCAGGAGTGTGTGGTGTGTTAGTTCACTGTGAGTAGCTAAGCGCCTGCTGTGAGTTTTGTGGTGTAACGTGTGCCCTCTGTGTCTGAGGCTGTCATAGCGACGAGTCGACGACGCACTGCGTCAAGGCTGCTCTGCTTTACAGTATAAGAGCATCCCGAGACCTTGAGAGGTGAGAGAATTCTCCTGCACCAGGACTAGTGTTTACTGTAGGCCTAGCTTATAGAAATAGAATGACTAGACAAGAATGCCATTCTGTCCACTCCATAGATGAATTGGGAGGATGGGAGATGCCCTGGTACACTGAATTTCTGAACTGAAAGGAAAGTGGGAGGGGTGGCGAGACGATGGGGAGCTCATCATCGCTGACCGAATCAGTGATGATGTGGGCTATTTGTCAAATCTCTTTTGTTTTCACCATTGGGTCATAAAATGAATCTAATGAATTCTATTGGATTTACATTACAAGCCCATTTGACTCACCTTCCTGTTCTAGGCATGACATTTGACTGTGCGTGTGTTGACCCTGCCGTCCGCTGGAACAGTGCCAAGTTGATATACAGTATATCACCGACTAATGAGCTACTGTTTGGTCGGCTTCCTTTCCCTTTATACCCCATTAATGTTCAGCTGTTTAGGTGAAAAGTAAATGAAGAACAGGATCTGATAATAACAAAGGTCTAATGGTTGTTTGTTAAAGACTCTGAGTACATGCTCTTTATTCCGGGGTGCATTTAATCATCTCTTTGTTTAGAGGATCTCTGGGGTCTATGAGAAGTTGCAGGGTCAGAGTCTCCTCTGTGTGCCTGGGAACTCTTTAACAGTGTATTTAATTAGGCTTCTAATCAGCCACTAAACACAAAATAAAATGAAACAATCTGTGGCTGTTTACTTCCACCCCAACCAACCTCCTATTTGCATGTACCAGGCAAAAAAAACAGAATTTATCGAAAGGAAAGATCAAGGTCATGACTTTTCATCGCAACCTATTTCCTGAAACCAATTAAAGAGCTAACTGTGAAGTTCAGTTGGAGGACGGGCGCTGAAAACAATAGCAGAAGGAGATGACAGCTCTTCCGCTATCTTGCTGTATTTCTTCCTGTGCTAATTATATTTGCAGATTCTGTCATTTAGACAAAAGCCCGATAGCTTTTGTAATCAGGGTGAAATATTTCAAATGCTCTTAGATAGTATTGCCAACCTTGAGTCAAATGCTAGATATGGATCATTTTGATTGGGAGGTTGGAATTTAAGACTTAATTAATGGAATGTTATCTTATAAATGATTACAAATGAAGGTTGGCCCTGATGAATGGTGAAAGGTATCGCCTAATGCTAATGATTGTTTTATGCAAAGGCTATTGCTGCCCTCAAGTCAATATTTGTTTTGTTCTTGGATTTGGACAAACCATTATGAACAAAAGAAGTGTAAATTATTCTGCTAAGCATTCTCAATACACCTCGAAGTTGATCAGATTCAGAAATGCAAAGACTGCCCTTTGTCTTCTTCAGTCCTTTTTGTTTTCTTCTAGCATTGCCTCCTATAACCTCACTAAAAGCCTTGGTTTTCAATGCAAAAGGTGTGTGATTTCAAGTGAGTGTGTGTGTCTTTTGCTGTGTTTCTATGCCATTCTACTCACTTTCTTGTCATTTCTATATCTTCTCTTCTATTCTTCATACTTC
>NW_024605515.1:0-4825 GCF_018296145.1 Oncorhynchus tshawytscha | reverse complement strand
AGCTGGTTCTACGTCTTCCTGTTCATTTCTTCTGGGCTGGGGCTGGTTCTACCTCATACTGTTCTGTTAATCTGGGCTGGGGCTGGTTCTACCACATTCTGTTCTGTTAATCTGGGCTGTGGCTGGTTGTCCCTCATACTGTTCTGTTAGTCTGCACTGGGGGTGGTTCTACCTCATACTGTTCTGTTAGTCTGGGCTGGGGCAGGTTCTATGTCATACTGTTCTGTTAGTCTGGGCTGGGGCTGGGTCTACCACATACTGTTATTTTAGTCTTGGTTGATTCTACCTCATGCTGTTCTGTTAGTCTGGGCTGGTTCTACCTCATACTGTTCTCTTAGTCTGGGCTGGGGCTGGTTCTACATCATGCTGTTCTGTTATTCTGGGCTGGGACTGGTTCTACCTCATGCTGTTCTGTTAGTCTGGGCTGAGGCTGGTTCTATGTCATACTGTTCTGTTAGTCTGGGCTGGGGCTGGTTCTACCTAGTACAAATCAAATCAAATCAAATTTGTCACATACACATGGTTAGCAGATGTTAATGCGAGTGTAGCGAAATGCTTGTGCTTCTAGTTCCGACAATGCAGTAATAACGAACAAGTAATCTAACTAACAATTCCAAAAAAAAACGACTGTCTTATACACAGTGTAAGGGGATAAAGAATATGTACATAAGGATATATGAATGAGTGATGGTACAGAGCAGCATAGGCAAGATACAGTAGATGATATCAGTACAGTATATACATATGAGATAAGTATGTAAACCAAGTGGCATAGTTAAAGTGGCTAGTGATACATGTATTACATAAGGATGCAGTCGATGATATAGAGTACAGTATCAACGTATGCATATGAGATGAATAATATAGGTAAGTAACATTATATAAGGTAGCATTGTTTAAAGTGGCTAGTGATATATTTACATCATTTCCCATCAATTCCCATGATTAAAGTGGCTGGAATAGAGTCAGTGTCATTGACAGTGTGTTGGCAGTAGCCACTCAATGTTAGTGGTGGCTGTTTAACAGTCTGATGGCCTTGAGATAGAAGCTGTTTTCAGTCTCTCGGTCCCAGCTTTGATGCACCTGTACTGACCTCGCCTTCTGGATGACAGCGGGGTGAACAGGCAGTGGCTCGGTGGTTGATGTCCTTGATGATCTTTATGGCCTTCCTGTAGCATCGGGTGGTGTAGGGTGTCCTGGAGGGCAGGTAGTTTACCCCCGGTGATGCGTTGTGCAGACCTCACTACCCTCTGGAGAGCCTTACGGTTGAGGGCGGTGCAGTTGCCATACCAGGCGGTGATACAGCCCGCCAGGATGCTCTCGATTGTGCATCTGTAGAAGTTTGTGAGTGCTTTTGGTGACAAGCCGAATTTCTTCAGCCTCCTGAGGTTGAAGAGGCGCTGCTGATGCTGTCTGTGTGAGTGGACCAATTCAGTTTGTCTGTGATGTGTATGCCGAGGAACTTAAAACTTGCTATCCTCTCCACTACTGTTCCATCGATGTGGATGGGGGGGTGTCCCCTCTGCTGTTTCCTGAAGTCCACAATCATCTCCTTAGTTTTGTTGACGTTGAGTGTGAGGTTATTTTCCTGACACCACACTCCGAGGGCCCTCACCTCCTCCCTGTAGGCCGTCTCGTCGTTGTTGGTAATCAAGCCTACCACTGTTGTGTCGTCCGCAAACTTGATGATTGAGTTGGAGGCGTGCATGGCCACGCAGTCGTGTGAACAGGGAGTACAGGAGAGGGCTCAGAACGCACCCTTGTGGGGCCCCAGTGTTGAGGATCAGCGGGAGGAGATGTTGTGCCTACCCTCACCACCTGGGGGCGGCCCGTCAGGAAGTCCAGTACCCAGTTGCACAGGGCGGGGTCGAGACCCAGGGTCTCGAGCTTGATGACGAGCTTGGAGGGTACTATGGTGTTGAATGCCGAGCTGTAGTCGATGAACAGCATTCTCACATAGGTATTCCTCTTGTCCAGATGGGTTAGGGCAGTGTGCAGTGTGGTTGAGATTGCATCGTCTGTGGACCTATTTGGGCGGTAAGCAAGTGAGTGGGTCAAGGGTGTCAGGTAGGGTGGAGGTGATATGGTCCTTGACTAGTCTCTCAAAGCACTTCATGATGACGGATGTGAGTGCTACGGGCGGTAGTCGTTTAGCTCAGTTACCTTAGCTTTCTTGGGAACAGGAACAATGGTGGCCCTCTTGAAGCATGTGGGAACAGCAGACTGGTATAGGGATTGATTGAATATGTCCGTAAACACACCCGCCAGCTGGTCTGCGCATGCTCTGAGGGCGCGGCTGGGGATGCCGTCTGGGTCTGCAGCCTTGCGAGGGTTAACATGTTTAAATGTCTTACTCACTTCGGCTGCAGTGAAGGAGAGACCGCATGTTTCCGTTGCAGGCCGTGTCAGTGGCACTGTATTGTCCTCAAAGCGGGCAAAAAGTTATTTAGTCTGCCTGGGAGCAAGACATCCTGGTCCGTGACTGGGCTGGATTTCTTCCTGTAGTCCGTGATTGGCTGTAGACCCTGCCACATGCCTCTTGTGTCTGAGCCGTTGAATTGAGATTCTACTTTGTCTCTGTACTGGCGCTTAGCTTGTTTGATAGCCTTGCGGAGGAATAGCTGCACTGTTTGTATTCAGTCATGTTACCAGACACCTTGCCCTGATTAAAAGCAGTGGTTCGTGCCTTCAGTTTCACACAAATGCTGCCATCAATCCAAGGTTTCTGGTTAGGGAATGTTTTAATCGTTGCTATGGGAACGACATCTTCAACGCACGTTCTAATGAACTCGCACACCGTATCAGCGTATTCGTCAATGTTGTTCTCTGACGCAATACGAAACATCTCCCAGTCCACGTGATGGAAGCAGTCTTGGAGTGTGGAGTCAGCTTGGTCAGACCAGCGTTGGACAGACCTCAGCGTGGGAGCTTCTTGTTTTAGTTTCTGTCTGTAGGCAGGGATCAACAAAATGGAGTCGTGGTCAGCTTTTCCGAAAGGGGGCGGGGCAGGGCCTTATATGCGTCGCGGAAGTTAGAGTAACAAATGATCCAGGGTCTTTCTACCCCTGGTTGCGCAATCGATATGCTGATAAAATTTAGGGAGTCTTGTTTTCAGATTAGCCTTGTTGAAACCCAGCTACAATGAATGCAGCCTCCGGATAAATCGTTTCCAGTTTGCAGAGAGTTAAATAAAGTTCGTTCAGAGCCATCATGTGTCTGCTTGGGGGATATATACGGCTGTGATTATAATCAAGAGAATTCTCTTGGTAGATAATGCGGTCTACATTTGATTGTGAGGGAATTCTAAATCAGGTGAACAGAAGGGATTTGAGTTCCTGTATGCTTTCTTTCATCACACCATGTCACGTTGGCCATAAGGCATACGCCCGCCCGTCTTCTTACCAGAAAGATGTTTGTTTCTGTCGGGCGCGACAAGATGGAGAAACCCGCTGGCTGCACCGTTTTCTGGATTGCGTCTCTCCAATTAGCCATGTTTCCGTGAAGCAGAGAACGTTACAGTCTCTGATGTCCCTCTGGAATGCTACCCTTTGCTCGATTTCTTCAACCTTGGTTGTCAAGAGACTGGACATTGGCGAGAAGAATGCTAGGGAGTGGTGCACGATGTGCCCGTCTCCTGAGTCTGACCAGAAGACCGCTGCGTTTCCTCTTTTCTGAAATGTTTTTTTTTTTGGTCGCTGCATGTGGATCCACCTCGTTACACTGGTTGTAAGGCAGAACACAGGGATCCGCATCGCGAAAACATATTCTTGGTCGTACTGATGGTGAGTTGACGCTGATCTTATATTCAGTAGTTCTTCTCTCGGCTGTATGTAATGTAACCTAAGATGACCTGGGGGTACTAGTAAGAAATAACACGTAAAAAAACAAAACTGCATAGTTTCCTAGGAACGCGAAGCGAGGGCGCCATCTCTGTCGGGCGCCGGAAGTAGCATTGGATCTGTTCTGTTAGTCTGCGCTGGGGCTGGTTCTACCTCATACTATTCTGTTAGTCTGGGCTGGAGCTGGCTTTCACGTGCCTTCCTGTTCATTTCTTCTGGCTGGGGCTGGTTCTACCTCATACTGTTCTGTTAGTCTGGGCTGGAGCTGGTCTCTATCAAATCATACTCATCATTTAGTCTGGGCTGGGGCTGGTTCTACCTTATACTGTTCTGTTAATCTGGGCTGGGGCTGGTTCTACCTCATACTGTTCTGTTAGTCTGGGCTGTGGCTGGTTCTACCTCATGCTGTTCGATCTGGGCTGGGGCCGGTTCTACCATGCTGTTCTGTTACTCTGGGCTGGTCTCCACCCCATGCTGTTCTGTTAGTCTGGGGCTGGTCTCTACCTCATACTGTTCTGTTTGTCTGGGCTGAGGCTGGTCTCTACTCATGCTGTTCTGTTAGTCTGGGTTGGGGTTGGTACTACTACATACTGTTCTGTTACTCTGGGCTGGTTCTACCTCATGCTGTTCTGTTACTCTGGGCTGGTTCTACCTCATACTGTTCTGTTAGTCTGGGCTGGGGCTGGTTCTACCTCATGCTCTTCTGTTAGTCTGGGTTGGGGTTGGTACTACCACATACTGTTCTGTTAGTCTGGGCTGGTTCTACCTCATGCTGTTCTGTTACTCTGGGCTGGTTCTTACCTCATACTGTTCTGTTAGTCTGGGGGGGCTGGTTCTACCTCATGCTCTTCTGTTAGTCTGGGTTGGGGTCGGTACTACCACATACTGTTCTGTTAGTCTGGGCTGGTTCCCACCTCATGCTGTTCTGTTAGTCTGGGGCTGGTTCTACCTCATGCTGTTCTGTTAGTCTGGGCTGGGGCTGGTTC
>NW_024605514.1:0-4824 GCF_018296145.1 Oncorhynchus tshawytscha | reverse complement strand
CACACAGATTCAAAAGTATACAATCGGTGACTCAGTGTCATACTTGTTCTGATACCAGATTTGAATTGACGCAACCCTTTACACTACTATCAATGAACTAATGTTTTCCCTCTACAGTAACGTTGTGGTTAATTTTCAGAATGAGAGAATTGGGTGAAAATGAGGCGTCAAGACTTGAGTGTCTTATGCAGTAAAGTCTTGGAAATAAATAACATTGGATTGCTTTCTTCACATTTTTTATCAGTGAGATAGGTTCACATTAACCACGCTTTATTTTACACACAGAGACTGATAATGTAGATCATAGTCTTTGTTGTTTAATTAGTTAAATCCTGCCTTCCCCCTATTGTGGATATTTTTGACCGTTTCACCTTTTTGTGCCCTCACCAGTTTGCATCCCTGAATTACTCAAAAAAAGATCTGAATTGGGCTGTCTAAACACAGCCATAGAAACCTGGACATGCTCCAACTGAAATGTTCCCTCCTGTCAGCATTGATGGCTTAGGGTCCTTGTCCTATTGGAAGGTGAACGTCATTTCTGGTCTCAACTTGCAGGCTTGTTTTCGAGTTGCTGTGCGTTTTGTTGCCAACCTATTTTGCTACCTGACAACTTTACGGTTTTCACTTTTTAATTACCGTTCATATATTTATTTATTTTTTCCTCAACTTTTTCACTCCGGACGCTTTATCTGGACACGATTCGTCAGGACCTCCAACAGCCGAAGCTAAGTAGTAACTGTAACATTATGCCTTCTAATTGCAGAAGCTGTACTCGCCTTACAGCGAGGATAGCTGTGCTACAAGCCCAGCTTCAGACGCAATCGTTAGGCAAATCAAATCAAATCAAATCAAATGTTATTTGTCACATACACATGGTTAGCAGATGTTAATGCGAGTGTAGCGAAATGCTTGTGCTTCTAGTTCCGACAATGCAGTAATAACGAGCAAGTAATCTAACTAACAATTCCAAAAAAAACTACTGTCATACACAGTGTAAGGGGATAAAGAATATGTACATAAGGATATATGAATGAGTGATGGTACAGAGCAGCATAGGCAAGATACAGTAGATGATATCAGTACAGTATATACATATGAGATAAGTATGTAAACCAAGTGGCATAGTTAAAGTGGCTAGTGATACATGTATTACATAAGGATGCAGTCGATGATATAGAGTACAGTATCAACGTATGCATATGAGATGAACAATGTAGGGTAAGTAACATTATATAAAGGTAGCATTGTTTAAAGTGGCTAGCGATACATTTACATCATTTCCCATCAATTCCCATGATTAAAGTGGCTGGAGTAGAGTCAGTGTCATTGACAGTGTGTTGGCAGTAGCCACTCAATGTTAGTGGTGGCTGTTTAACAGTCTGATGGCCTTGAGATAGAAGCTGTTTTTCAGTCTCTCGGTCCCAGTTTTGATGCACCTGTACTGACCTCGCCTTCTGGATGGCAGCGGGGTGAACAGGCAGTGGCTCGGGTGGTTGATGTCCTTGATGATCTTTATGGCCTTCCTGTAGCATCGGGTGGTGTAGGTGTCCTGGAGGGCAGGTAGTTTGCCCCGGTGATGCGTTGTGCAGACCTCACTACCCTCTGGAGAGCCTTACGGTTGAGGGCGGTGCAGTTGCCATACCAGGCGGTGATACAGCCCGCCAGGATGCTCTCGATTGTGCATCTGTAGAAGTTTGTGAGTGCTTTTGGTGACAAGCCGAATTTCTTCAGCCTCCTGAGGTTGAAGAGGCTCTGCTGCGCCTTCCTCACGATGCTGTCTGTGTGAGTGGACCAATTCAGTTTGTCTGTGATGTGTATGCCGAGGAACTTAAAACTTGCTACCCTCTCCACTACTGTTCCATCGATGGATGGGGGTGTTCCCTCTGCTGTTTCTGAAGTCCACAATCATCTCCTTAGTTTTGTTGATGTTGAGTGTGAGGTTATTTTCCTGACACCACACTCCGAGGGCCCTCACCTCCTCCCTGTAGGCCGTCTCGTCGTTGTTGGTAATCAAGCCTACCACTGTTGTGTCGTCCGCAAACTTGATGATTGAGTTGGAGGCGTGCGTGGCCACGCAGTCGTGGGTGAACAGGGAGTACAGGAGAGGGCTCAGAACGCACCCTTGTGGGGCCCCAGTGTTGAGGATCAGCGGGGAGGAGATGTTGTCTACCCTCACCACCTGGGGGCGGCCCGTCAGGAAGTCCAGTACCCAGTTGCACAGGGCGGGGTCGAGACCCAGGGTCTCGAGCTTGATGACGAGCTTGGAGGGTACTATGGTGTTGAATGCCGAGCTGTAGTCGATGAACAGCATTCTCACATAGGTATTCCTCTTGTCCAGATGGGTTAGGGCAGTGTGCAGTGTGGTTGAGATTGCATCGTCTGTGGACCTATTTGGGCGGAAAGCAAATTGGAGTGGGTCAAGGGTGTCAGGTAGGGTGGAGGTGATATGGTCCTTGACTAGTCTCTCAAAGCACTTCATGATGACGGATGTGAGTGCTACGGGGCGGTAGTCGTTTAGCTCAGTTACCTTAGCTTTCTTGGGAACAGGAACAATGGTGGCCCTCTTGAAGCATGTGGGAACAGCAGACTGGTATAGGGATTGATTGAATATGTCCGTAAACACACCGGCCAGCTGGTCTGCGCATGCTCTGAGGGCGCGGCTGGGGATGCCGTCTGGGCCTGCAGCCTTGCGAGGGTTAACACGTTTAAATGTCTTACTCACTTCGGCTGCAGTGAAGGAGAGACCGCATGTTTCCGTTGCAGGCCGTGTCAGTGGCACTGTATTGTCCTCAAAGCGGGCAAAAAAGTTATTTAGTCTGCCTGGGAGCAAGACATCCTGGTCCGTGACTGGGCTGGGTTTCTTCCTGTAGTCCGTGATTGACTGTAGACCCTGCCACATACCTCTTGTGTCTGAGCCGTTGAATTGAGATTCTACTTTGTCTCTGTACTGGCGCTTAGCTTGTTTGATAGCCTTGCGGAGGGAATAGCTGCACTGTTTGTATTCAGTCATGTTACCAGACACCTTGCTCTGATTAAAAGCAGTGGTTCGTGCCTTCAGTTTCACACGAATGCTGCCATCAATCCACGGTTTCTGGTTAGGGAATGTTTTAATCGTTGCTATGGGAACGACATCTTCAACGCACGTTCTAATGAACTCGCACACCGTATCAGCGTATTCGTCAATGTTGTTGTCTGACGCAATACGAAACATCTCCCAGTCCACGTGATGGAAGCAGTCTTGGAGTGTGGAGTCAGCTTGGTCGGACCAGCGTTGGACAGACCTCAGCGTGGGAGCTTCTTGTTTTAGTTTCTGTCTGTAGGCAGGGATCAACAAAATGGAGTCGTGGTCAGCTTTTCCGAAAGGGGCGGGGCAGGGCCTTATATGCGTCGCGGAAGTTAGAGTAACAATGATCCAGGGTCTTTC
Organism: Oncorhynchus tshawytscha; assembly: GCF_018296145.1. Classification (NCBI taxonomy): domain Eukaryota; kingdom Metazoa; phylum Chordata; class Actinopteri; order Salmoniformes; family Salmonidae; genus Oncorhynchus; species Oncorhynchus tshawytscha. The sequence continues at coordinate 1,400 of NW_024605514.1, read as the reverse complement.
CACCCCTGGTTGCGCAATCGATATGCTGATAAAATTTAGGGAGTCTTGTTTTCAGATTAGCCTTGTTAAAATCCCCAGCTACAATGAATGCAGCCTCCGGATAAATCGTTTCCAGTTTGCAGAGAGTTAAATAAAGTTTGTTCAGAGCCATCGATGTGTCTGCTTGGGGGGATATATACGGCTGTGATTATAATCGAAGAGAATTCTCTTGGTAGATAATGCGGTCTACATTTGATTGTGAGGAATTCTAAATCAGGTGAACAGAAGGATTTGAGTTCCTGTATGTTTCTTTCATCACACCATGTCACGTTGGCCATAAGACATACGCCCGCCCGTCTTCTTACCAGAAAGATGTTTGTTTCTGTCGGCGCGATGCGTGGAGAAACCCGCTGGCTGCACCGCTTCGGATTGCGTCTCTCCAGTTAGCCATGTTTCCGTGAAGCAAAGAACGTTACAGTCTCTGATGTCCCTCTGGAATGCTACCCATGCTCGGATTTCATCAACCTTGTTGTCAAGAGACTGGACATTGGCAAGAAGAATGCTAGGAGTGGTGCACGATGTGCCCGTCTCCGGAGTCTGACCAGAAGACCGCTTCGTTTCCCTCTTTTCTGAGTCGTTTTTTTTTTGGTCGCTGCATGTGATCCACTCGGTTACACTGGTTGTAAGGCAGAACACAGGATCCGCATCGCGAAAAACATATTCTTGGTCGTACTGATGGTGAGTTGACGCTGATCTTATATTCAGTAGTTCTTCTCGGCTGTATGTAAAGAAACCTAAGATGACCTGGGGTACTAGTGTAAGAAATAACACGTAAAAAACCAAAAACTGCATAGTTTCCTAGGAACGCGAAGCGAGGCGGCCATCTCTGTCGGCGCCGGAAGTTAGGCAAGGGTAATTTCAGTGTAGGAAAGGATGAAACAGCGTCTGTGCCACCAGTAAGTACAGATAGTAGTATAAATCCCCTCACACGGTCCCCGCAGCCGGACAATTTTCTCACGGTTTCTGGAAGGAAATGCTGTAGGAACGCTCAACCGGTGTCGCTCATTCAGCCGACAGAAACTTTCAACCGGTTTTCCCATTAAGCAGCGGTGGAGTCAGAGGCCGAGTCTTCTCTGGTCTCTACTCCTCTCGTTACGGGGTCTGAGACGCCGAAGCTTCCCACCATTAGCTCTGACAAATTGAAAACTCTAGTCATTGGCGACTCCATTACCCGCAGTATTAGACTTAAACGAATCATCCAGCGATCATACACTGTTTACCAGGGGGCAGGGCTACCGACGTTAAGGCTAATCTGAAGATGGTGCTGGCTAAAGCTAAAACTGGCGAGTGTAGAGAGTATAGAGATATTGTTATCCACGTCGGCACTGTAGAGAAATGCTATTTCTTATGCAGGTGACCAA
>NW_024605513.1:0-4823 GCF_018296145.1 Oncorhynchus tshawytscha | reverse complement strand
ATCAAAAATCAAATCAAATTTTATTTGTCACATACACATGGTTAGCAGATGTTAATGCGAGTGTAGCGAAATGCTTGTGCTTCTAGTTCCGACAATGCAGTAATAACGAGCAAGTAATCTAACTAACAATTCCAAAAAAAACTACTGTCATACACAGTGTAAGGGGATAAAGAATATGTACATAAGGATATATGAATGAGTGATGGTACAGAGCAGCATAGGCAAGATACAGTAGATGATATCGAGTACAGTATATACATATGAGATAAGTATGTAAACCAAGTGGCATAGTTAAAGTGGCTAGTGATACATGTATTACATAAGGATGCAGTCGATGATATAGAGTACAGTATCAACGTATGCATATGAGATGAACAATGTAGGGTAAGTAACATTATATAAGGTAGCATTGTTTAAAGTCATCATTTCCCATCGATTCCCATGATTAAAGTGGCTGGAGTAGAGTCAGTGTCATTGACAGTGTGTTGGCAGTAGCCACTCAATGTTAGTGGTGGCTGTTTAACAGTCTGATGGCCTTGAGATAGAAGCTGTTTTTCAGTCTCTCGGTCCCAGCTTTGATGCACCTGTACTGACCTCGCCTTCTGGATGGCAGCGGGGTGAACAGGCAGTGGCTCGGGTGGTTGATGTCCTTGATGATCTTTATGGCCTTCCTGTAGCATCGGGTGGTGTAGGTGTCCTGGAGGGCAGGTAGTTTTGCCCCCGGTGATGCGTTGTGCAGACCTCACTACCCTCTGGAGAGCCTTACGGTTGAGGGCGGTGCAGTTGCCATACCAGGCGGTGATACAGCCCGCCAGGATGCTCTCGATTGTGCATCTGTAGAAGTTTGTGAGTGCTTTTGGTGACAAGCCGAATTTCTTCAGCCTCCTGAGGTTGAAGAGGCGCTGCTGCGCCTTCCTCACGATGCTGTCTGTGTGAGTGGACCAATTCAGTTTGTCTGTGATGTGTATGCCGAGGAACTTAAAACTTGCTACCCTCTCCACTACTGTTCCATCGATGTGGATGGGGGGTGTTCCCTCTGCTGTTTCCTGAAGTCCACAATCATCTCCTTAGTTTTGTTGACGTTGAGTGTGAGGTTATTTTCCTGCACCACACTCCGAGGCCCTCACCTCCTCCCTGTAGGCCGTCTCGTCGTTGTTGGTAATCAAGCCTACCACTGTTGTGTCGTCCATAAACTTGATGATTGAGTTGGAGGCGTGCATGGCCACGCAGTCGTGGGTGAACAGGGAGTACAGGAGAGGGCTCAGAACGCACCCTTGTGGGGCCCCAGTGTTGAGGATCAGCGGGAGGAGATGTTGTTGCCTACTCACCACCTGGGGGCGGCCCGTCAGGAAGTCAGTACCCAGTTGCACAGGCGGGGTCGAGACCCAGGGTCTCGAGCTTGATGACGAGCTTGGAGGGTACTATGGTGTTGAATGCCGAGCTGTAGTCGATGAACAGCATTCTCACACATAGGTATTCCTCTTGTCCAGATGGGTTAGGGCAGTGTGCAGTGTGGTTGAGATTGCATCGTCTGTGGACCTATTTGGGCGGTAAGCAAATTGGAGTGGGTCAAGGGTGTCAGGTAGGGTGGAGGTGATATGGTCCTTGACTAGTCTCTCAAAGCACTTCATGATGACGGATGTGAGTGCTACGGGGCGGTAGTCGTTTAGCTCAGTTACCTTAGCTTTCTTGGGAACAGGAACAATGGTGGCCCTCTTGAAGCATGTGGGAACAGCAGACTGGTATAGGGATTGATTGAATATGTCCGTAAACACACCGGCCAGCTGGTCTGCGCATGCTCTGAGGGCGCGGCTGGGGATGCCGTCTGGGCCTGCAGCCTTGCGAGGGCTAACACGTTTAAATGTCTTACTCACTTCGGCTGCAGTGAAGGAGAGACCGCATGTTTCCGTTGCAGGCCGTGTCAGTGGCACTGTATTGTCCTCAAAGCGGGCAAAAAGTTATTTAGTCTGCCTGGGAGCAAGACATCCTGGTCCGTGACTGGGCTGGGTTTCTTCCTGTAGTCCGTGATTGACTGTAGACCCTGCCACATACCTCTTGTGTCTGAGCCGTTGAATTGAGATTCTACTTTGTCTCTGTACTGGCGCTTAGCTTGTTTGATAGCCTTGCGGAGGGAATAGCTGCACTGTTTGTATTCAGCCATGTTACCAGACACCTTGCCCTGATTAACCTCTTGAGCTTATGGCTGAATACTGCCCCCTTTGGAGGAAGTGCGTGCCCATAGTAAACTGAAAATATTTTTTTCCAAAATTGATAATATATGCATATAATAATAATTATTGAATAGAAAACACTCTAAAGTTTCTAAAACCGTTTAAATTATGTCTGTATGTAAAGCAGAACTCTCAGGGCAGCCTTTCTCCCAAACTCTCTCTTGTCAAGAGAAAAGTTGGGTCAACTTTGACGTCATCGCCCCCCACCCTTCCCAGGCAGCTACCGATCTGGGAACAGTATGTATTTGTTCAGCGCGATGTCTGCTTTCAATTGGCACGTTCATTGTTTGAATTTCGCGCTCCCTCATCCTTTGGCGGGCGAAAATGCCCGGTTCACTCTCACATACATGCACTCTATTGCGCGGCCGATTTGGGGAACGTTCTTTTCCAATAGACACCAGTTGAAGCCGGTTCGTTTGTTTGCGATTATCATTGTTTTACATGATAAAAACATCATTTTGCTCGATTCTGCACTTAGTTTGACCAGTTTAGTCGACATATAATATGTAATTTTGAAGTTTGATTGCGCAAGAGTGCGGGACCAGAAGGAGCAGAAGTTATTTTGGGTGCATTTCAGCTGAAGCTGTTAGCATATGCTAATACAAAGACGCACAACTTGAAACCAAACGATGTATTGGGTAAGTATGACTCCTTCTACGTCTTCTGATCGAAGAACATCAAAGGTAAGGGAATATTTATGTGGTTATTTTGGGTTTCTGTGGACTCCAAACGTAGAGGAGACACTGCTAATATCTGAGCGCCGACTCATAGCATAGACTAGTGAACGAATTCTGTAACGTTAAAAATAAATGTAACACAGCGGTTGTATTAAGAAGAAGTGTATCTTTGTAACTATATGTAGAACATGTATATTTAGTCATGTTTATTGCTTGTTATCTGACGTTATCTGTCCGAGCTATCATAATTTCTCCGGACATTTTGAGTAGCATTTTTGAAATGTCGTCATTGTAAACAGAGATTTATGGATATTAATGGCATATTATTGAAAAAAAAAATGTACTGTGTAACATGTAATATTACTGTCATCTGATGAAGATTTTCAAAAGGTTAGTGAATTATTTATTTTTTTAATCCTACTTTTAAATTTTATATTTTCTGGGACAAAATGGCCGCCGCTTGCATTTTGTTTCGGTGGTGGTCTAATATAAATGTGTGCTATGTTTTCGCCGTAAAACATTTTAGAAATCTGACTTGCTGGGTAGATGAACAAGGTGTTTATCTTTCATTTGAGCTATTGGACTTGTGTAGGTGTGGAGGTTAAATATGTCTAAGAATATTTTTTCACATTTTGCGTTATGCTAATGAGCTTGAGCCGTAGTCACGATCCCGGATCCGGGATGGGTAGCATCAAGAGGTTAAAAGCAGTGGTTCGCACTTTCAGTTTTGCGCGAATGCTGCCATCAATCCACGGTTTCTGGTTTGGGAATGTTTTAATCGTTGCTGTTTGTAAAACATTGTCAATGCACTTTCAAATGAACTCGCTCACCGAAACAGCGTATTCGTCAATGTTGTTGTCTGACGCAATACGAAACATCTCCCAGTCCACGTGATGGAAGCAGTCTTGGAGTGTGGAGTCAGCTTGGTCGGACCAGCGTTGGACAGACCTCAGCGTGGGAGCTTCTTGTTTTAGTTTCTGTCTGTAGGCAGGGATCAACAAAATGGAGTCGTGGTCAGCTTTTCCGAAAGGGGCGGGGCAGGGCCTTATATGCGTCGCGGAAGTTAGAGTAACAATGATCCAGGGTCTTTCCACCCCTGGTTGCGCAATCGATATGCTGATAAAATTTAGGGAGTCTTGTTTTCAGATTAGCCTTGTTAAAATCCCCAGCTACAATGAATGCAGCCTCCGGATAAATCGTTTCCAGTTTGCAGAGAGTTAAATAAAGTTCGTTCAGAGCCATCGATGTGTCTGCTTGGGGGGATATATACGGCTGTGATTATAATCGAAGAGAATTCTCTTGGTAGATAATGCGGTCTACATTTGATTGTGAGGAATTCTAAATCAGGTGAACAGAAGGATTTGAGTTCCTGTATGTTTCTTTCATCACACCATGTCACGTTGGCCATAAGACATACGCCCCCGCCCCTCTTCTTACCAGAAAGATGTTTGTTTCTGTCGGCGCGATGCGTGGAGAAACCCGCTGGCTGCACCGCTTCGGATTGCGTCTCTCCAGGTTAGCCATGTTTCCGTGAAGCAGAGAACGTTACAGTCTCTGATGTCCCTCTGGAATGCTACCCTTGCTCGGATTTCATCAACCTTGTTGTCAAGAGACTGGACATTGGCAAGAAGAATGCTAGGGAGTGGTGCACGATGTGCCCGTCTCCGGAGTCTGACCAGAAGACCGCTTCGTTTCCCTCTTTTTCTGAGTCGTTTTTTTTTTTGGTCGCTGCATGTGATCCACTCGGTTACACTGGTTGTAAGGCAGAACACAGGATCCGCGTCGCGAAAAACATATTCTTGGTCGTACTGATGGTGAGTTGACGCTGATCTTATATTCAGTAGTTCTTGTCGGCTGTATGTAAGGAAACCTAAGATGACCTGGGGTACTAGTGTAAGAAATAACACGTAACAAA
>NW_024605512.1:0-4819 GCF_018296145.1 Oncorhynchus tshawytscha | reverse complement strand
TAACTATGTTGATATTTATCACACATTTTAGTTTCAGAGCTCAGCTAAAAAGTGTGAACTTTTTTTGTATTTCTGTTCAGTTCTATTTGTGGACCACAGGAAGGGCTTCTGCATGTACAGCGGCTAATGTTGCTCCTCATCAACTAAACTAAACCATTCAAATCAAATCAAAATGTATTGGTCACATACACATGGTTAGCAGATATTGCGAGTGTAGCGAAATGCTTGTGCTGCTACTTCCGACAGTGCAGTAATATCTAACAAGTAATCTAACAATTCCACAACAACTACCCAATACACACACATCTAAGTAAAGGAATGGAATAAGAATATATCCATATCAATATATGGATGAGTAATGACAGAGCAGCACAGGCAAGATGCAATAGATGGTTTAAAATACAGTATATACATATGAGATGAGTAATGACAGAGCAGCACAGGCAAGATGCAATAGATGGTTTAAAATACAGTATATACATATGAGATGAGTAATGACCGAGAGGCAGAGGCAAGATGCAATACATGGTATAAAATACAGTATATACATATGAGATGAGTAATGACCGAGAGGCAGAGGCAAGATGCAATACATGGTATAAAATACAGTATATACATATGAGATGAGTAATGACAGAGCTCAATAGGCAAGATGCAATAGATGGTTTAAAATACAGTATATACATATGAGATGAGTAATGACAGAGCTCAATAGGCAAGATGTAATAGATGGTTTAAAATACAGTATATACATATGAGATGAGTAATGACAGAGCTCAATAGGCAAGATGTAATAGATGGTTTAAAATACAGTATATACATATGAGATGAGTAATGACAGAGCTCAATAGGCAAGATGCAATAGATGGTTTAAAATACAGTATATACATATGAGATGAGTAATGACAGAGCTCAATAGGCAAGATGTAATAGATGGTATAAAATACAGTATATACATATGAGATGAGTAATGACAGAGCTCAATAGGCAAGATGTAATAGATGGTTTAAAATACAGTATATACATATGAGATGAGTAATGACAGAGCTCAATAGGCAAGATGTAATAGATGGTTTAAAATACAGTATATACATATGAGATGAGTAATGACAGAGCTCAATAGGCAAGATGTAATAGATGGTTTAAAATACAGTATATACATATGAGATGAGTAATGACCGAGAGGCAGAGGCAAGATGCAATACATGGTATAAAATACAGTATATACATATGAGATGAGTAATGACCGAGAGGCAGAGGCAAGATGCAATACATGGTATAAAATACAGTATATACATATGAGATGAGTAATGACCGAGAGGCAGAGGCAAGATGCAATACATGGTATAAAATACAGTATATACATATGAGATGAGTAATGACAGAGCTCAATAGGCAAGATGTAATAGATGGTTTAAAATACAGTATATACATATGAGATGAGTAATGACAGAGCTCAATAGGCAAGATGTAATAGATGGTATAAAATACAGTATATACATATGAGATGAGTAATGACAGAGCTCAATAGGCAAGATGCAATAGATGGTTTAAAATACAGTATATACATATGAGATGAGTAATGACAGAGCTCAATAGGCAAGATGCAATAGACGGTATAAAATACAATATATACATATGAGATGAGTAATGACAGAGCAACACAGGCAAGATGCAATAGACGGTGTAAAATACAGTATATACATATGAGATGAGTAATGACAGAGCTCAATAGGCAAGATGCAATAGATGGTATAAAATACAGTAAATACATATGAGATGAGTAATGACAGAGCAGCACAGGCAAGATGCAATAGACGGTGTAAAATACAATATATACATATGAGATGAGTAATGACAGAGCAGCACAGGCAAGATGCAATAGACGGTGTAAAATACAATATATACATATGAGATGAGTAATGACAGAGCAGCACAGGCAAGATGCAATAGACGGTGTAAAATACAGTATATACATATGAGATGAGTAATGACAGAGCAGCACAGGCAAGATGCAATAGACGGTGTAAAATACAGTATATACATATGAGATGAGTAATGACAGAGCAGCACAGGCAAGATGCAATAGATGGTTTAAAATACAGTATATACATATGAGATGAGTAATGACAGAGCAGCACAGGCAAGATGCAATAGACGGTGTAAAATACAGTATATACATATGAGATGAGTAATGACAGAGCAGCACAGGCAAGATGCAATAGACGGTGTAAAATACAATATATACATATGAGATGAGTAATGACAGAGCAGCACAGGCAAGATGCAATAGACGGTGTAAAATACAATATATACATATGAGATGAGTAATGACAGAGCAGCACAGGCAAGATGCAATAGACGGTGTAAAATACAATATATACATATGAGATGAGTAATGACAGAGCAGCACAGGCAAGATGCAATAGACGGTGTAAAATACAGTATATACATATGAGATGAGTAATGACAGAGCAGCACAGGCAAGATGCAATAGATGGTTTAAAATACAGTATATACATATGAGATGAGTAATGACAGAGCAGCACAGGCAAGATGCAATAGATGGTTTAAAATACAGTATATACATATGAGATGAGTAATGACAGAGCTCAATAGGCAAGATGCAATAGATGGTTTAAAATACAGTATATACATATGAGATGAGTAATGACAGAGCTCAATAGGCAAGATGCAATAGATGGTTTAAAAATACAGTATATACATATGAGATGAGTAATGACCGAGAGGCAGAGGCAAGATGCAATACATGGTATAAAATACAGTATATACATATGAGATGAGTAATGACCGAGAGGCAGAGGCAAGATGCAATACATGGTATAAAATACAGTATATACATATGAGATGAGTAATGACCGAGAGGCAGAGGCAAGATGCAATACATGGTATAAAATACAGTATATACATATGAGATGAGTAATGACAGAGCTCAATAGGCAAGATGCAATAGATGGTTTAAAATACAGTATATACATATGAGATGAGTAATGACAGAGCTCAATAGGCAAGATGTAATAGATGGTTTAAAATACAGTATATACATATGAGATGAGTAATGACAGAGCTCAATAGGCAAGATGTAATAGATGGTTTAAAATACAGTATATACATATGAGATGAGTAATGACAGAGCTCAATAGGCAAGATGCAATAGATGGTTTAAAATACAGTATATACATATGAGATGAGTAATGACAGAGCTCAATAGGCAAGATGTAATAGATGGTATAAAATACAGTATATACATATGAGATGAGTAATGACAGAGCTCAATAGGCAAGATGTAATAGATGGTTTAAAATACAGTATATACATATGAGATGAGTAATGACAGAGCTCAATAGGCAAGATGTAATAGATGGTTTAAAATACAGTATATACATATGAGATGAGTAATGACAGAGCTCAATAGGCAAGATGTAATAGATGGTTTAAAATACAGTATATACATATGAGATGAGTAATGACCGAGAGGCAGAGGCAAGATGCAATACATGGTATAAAATACAGTATATACATATGAGATGAGTAATGACCGAGAGGCAGAGGCAAGATGCAATACATGGTATAAAATACAGTATATACATATGAGATGAGTAATGACCGAGAGGCAGAGGCAAGATGCAATACATGGTATAAAATACAGTATATACATATGAGATGAGTAATGACAGAGCTCAATAGGCAAGATGTAATAGATGGTTTAAAATACAGTATATACATATGAGATGAGTAATGACAGAGCTCAATAGGCAAGATGCAATACATGGTATAAAATACAGTATATACATATGAGATGAGTAATGACCGAGAGGCAGAGGCAAGATGCAATACATGGTATAAAATACAGTATATACATATGAGATGAGTAATGACCGAGAGGCAGAGGCAAGATGCAATACATGGTATAAAATACAGTATATACATATGAGATGAGTAATGACCGAGAGGCAGAGGCAAGATGCAATACATGGTATAAAATACAGTATATACATATGAGATGAGTAATGACAGAGCTCAATAGGCAAGATGCAATAGATGGTATAAAATACAGTAAATACATATGAGATGAGTAATGACAGAGCAGCACAGGCAAGATGCAATAGACGGTGTAAAATACAATATATACATATGAGATGAGTAATGACAGAGCAGCACAGGCAAGATGCAATAGACGGTGTAAAATACAATATATACATATGAGATGAGTAATGACAGAGCAGCACAGGCAAGATGCAATAGACGGTGTAAAATACAGTATATACATATGAGATGAGTAATGACAGAGCAGCACAGGCAAGATGCAATAGACGGTGTAAAATACAGTATATACATATGAGATGAGTAATGACAGAGCAGCACAGGCAAGATGCAATAGATGGTTTAAAATACAGTATATACATATGAGATGAGTAATGACAGAGCAGCACAGGCAAGATGCAATAGACGGTGTAAAATACAGTATATACATATGAGATGAGTAATGACAGAGCAGCACAGGCAAGATGCAATAGACGGTGTAAAATACAATATATACATATGAGATGAGTAATGACAGAGCAGCACAGGCAAGATGCAATAGACGGTGTAAAATACAATATATACATATGAGATGAGTAATGACAGAGCAGCACAGGCAAGATGCAATAGACGGTGTAAAATACAATATATACATATGAGATGAGTAATGACAGAGCAGCACAGGCAAGATGCAATAGACGGTGTAAAATACAATATATACATATGAGATGAGTAATGACAGAGCAGCACAGGCAAGATGCAATAGACGGTGTAA
>NW_024605511.1:0-4819 GCF_018296145.1 Oncorhynchus tshawytscha | reverse complement strand
TTTTGTGTTTATTTTTATGTATTTGGTCAGGCCAGGGTGTGGCATGGGGTTTTTGAAATTGTGGTGTGTTTGTCTTGGGGTTTTGGTGGTGGTATTGGGATTGTAGCTTAATGGGTTGTCTAGCAAGGTCTATGGCTGTCTGGAGTGGTTCTCAATCAGAGGCAGGTGCTTATCGTTGTCTCTGATTGGGAACCATATTTAGGCAGCCATATTCTTTGAGTTTGTCGTGGGTGATTGTCCTTAGTGTCTTACTTGTACTCTCTGTTAGTTTGCACTAGATAGGCTGTTTTCGGTTTTCATTACGTTTATTGTTTTGTAGTGTTTAGTGTTTAGTCGTGTTTAGTGTTTAGTCGTGTTTACGTTTTTGTTTAATAAATATGGATCGCAATCGACACGCTGCAGTTTGGTCCGACTCTCCTTCATCACCACTAGAAAACCGTTACAGAATCACCCACCACCAACGGACCAAGCAGCGTGTTAACAGGCAGGAACCACAGGAGAGGCAACAGAGGCAGCAGCAGCAGGAGCAGCAGCAGCTGCAGTGGGAGAGGCTGCACCACCTGGAGAAATGGACATGGGAGGAAGAACTGGACGGTAAAGGACCCTGGGCTCAGCCTGGAGAATATCGCCGCCCCAAGGAAGAACTGGAGGCGGCGAAAGCTGAGAGGCGCAGATATGAGGAGGCAGCACGGCGTAGCGGATGGAAGCCTGAGAATCAGCCCCAAAAATTTCTTGGGGGGGCTCAGGGAGAGTGTGGCAGAGTCAGGAGTCAGGACCTGAGCCAACTCTCCCTGTTTATCGTGAGGGAGCCAAGGAGGAGACCAGAACCAGAGACTGTGAAGGAGTTAATGGGGAAATTGGAGGAGAGAGAAATGAGGGAGTTGCTGTGTTGGTGCTTTTGCATGGAATTCGCCCGGCGGAACGTGTTGGGGATTTGATGGCACCTGGGTTAGCGCTCCATACTCGTCCTGAGGTGCGTGTTAGTCGGCTGGTGAAGTTGGTGCCAGCCTCACGCACCAGGCCTCCTGTGCACATCCCTAGCCTTGCACATCCTGTGCCAACACTGCTCTCAAGATCTCCAGTACGCTTTCACGGTCTAGCCCATCCTGTGCCACCTCCACACTCCAGTCCTCCGGTAGCAGCTCCCGCTCCAGGCTTCCTATGCGTGTCCTCGATCCAGTACCACCAGTTCCAGCACCATGCACCAGGCCTTCAGTGTGCCTCGCCTGTTCAGCGCAGCCAGCGCTTTTCTCCTCTCCTGCGCTGTTGGAGTCTCCCGCCTGTTTAGCGCAGCCAGAGCCTTTCTCCTCTACAGCGCTGCCGGATCCTCCCGCCTGTTCAGCGCAGCCAGAGCCTTCCTCCTCTACAGCGCTGCCGGAGCCTCCCGCCTGTTTAGCGCAGCCAGAGCCTTTCTCCTCTCCTACGCTGCCGGAGTCTCCCGCCTGTTCAGCGCAGCCAGAGCTGCCTGCCTGCATGGAGCAGCCAGAGCTGTCAGTCCGCATAGAGCAGCCAGAGCTGTCAGTCTGCATGGAGCAGCCAGAGCTGTCAGTCTGCATGGAGCAGCCAGAGCTGTCAGTCTGCATGGAGCAGCCAGAGATGTCAGTCTGCATGGAGCAGCCAGAGCTGTCAGTCTGCATGGAGCAGCCAGAGCTGCCAGTCTGCAAGGAGCAGCCAGAGCTGTCAGTCTGCATGGAGCAGCCAGAGCTGTCAGTCTGCATGGAGCAGCCAGAGCTGCCAGTCTGCATGAAGCAGCCAGTCTGCATGGAGCAGCCAGAGCTGTCAGTCTGCATGGAGCAGCCAGAGCTGCCAGTCTGCATGGAGCAGCCAGAGCTGCCAGTCTGCATGAAGCAGCCAGAGCTGTCAGTCTGCATGGAGCAGCCAGAGCTGCCAGTCTGCATGGAGCTGCCAGTCTGCAAGGAGCAGCCAGAGCTGTCAGTCTACATGAAGCAGCCCGAGCTGCCAGTCTGCATGAAGCAGCCAGAGCTGTCAGTCTACATGGAGCAGCCAGAGCTGCCAGTCTGCATGGAGCAGCCAGAGATGTCAGTCTGCATGGAGCAGCCAGAGCTGTCAGTCTGGGCATGGAGCAGCCAGAGATGTCAGTCTGCATGGAGCAGCCAGAGCTGTCAGTCTGCATGGAGCAGCCAGAGCTGCCAGTCTGCAAGGAGCAGCCAGAGCTGCAGTCTGCATGGAGCAGCCAGAGCTGTCAGTCTGCATGGAGCAGCCAGAGCTGCCAGTCTGCATGAAGCAGCCAGTCTGCATGGAGCAGCCAGAGCTGTCAGTCCGCATGGAGCAGCCAGAGCTGCCAGTCTGCATGGAGCAGCCAGAGCTGCCAGTCTGCATGAAGCAGCCAGAGCTGTCAGTCTGCATGGAGCAGCCAGAGCTGCCAGTCTGCATGGAGCTGCCAGTCTGCAAGGAGCAGCCAGAGCTGTCAGTCTACATGAAGCAGCCCCGAGCTGCCAGTCTGCATGAAGCAGCCAGTCTACATGGAGCAGCCAGAGCTGCCAGTCTGCATGAAGCAGCCAGAGCTGTCAGTCTGCATGGAACAGTCAGAGCTGTCAGTCTGCATGGAGCAGCCAGAGCTGTCAGTCTACATGAAGCAGCCCGAGCTGCCAGTCTGCATGAAGCAGTCAGTCTACATGGAGCAGCCAGAGCTGTCAGTCCGCATGAAGCAGCCAGCTGTCAGTCATGGAGCAGCCAGAGCTGCCAGTCTGCATGGAGCTGCCAGTCTGCAGCAGCCAGAGCTGTCAGTCTACATGAAGCAGCCGAGCTGCCAGTCTGCATGAAGCAGCCAGTCTACATGGAGCAGCCAGAGCTGCCAGTCTGCATGAAGCAGCCAGAGCTGTCAGTCTGCATGGAACAGCAGCTGTCAGTCTGCATGGAGCAGCCAGAGCTGTCAGTCTACATGGAGCCCTCGAGCTGCCAGTCTGCAGTCTAGGAGCAGCCAGAGCTGTCAGTCTGCACAGCCAGAGCTGTCAGTCTACATGCAGCCCGGAGCTGTCAAGCAGCCAGTCTGGAGCAGCGGATGCTGTCAGTCTGCATGGAGCTGCCAGTCTGCATGGAGGCCAGCTGCCAGTCAGTCTGCACGGAGCTGTCAGTCTGCAGAGCTGTCAGTCTGTAAGGAGCTGCCAGTCTGCAAGGAGCTGCCAGTCAGCACGGAGCCGCCAGAGCTGTCTGTAAGAAGCCAGAGCCTATATGGAGCAGCTAGTGCCGCCAGTCTGCCCAGCATCGCCAGTCTGCCCAGCACAGTCTGCCCCCCAGTCTGCCCAGCGTCGTCAGTCTGCCCAGCCGCCAGTCTGCCCAGCATCGCCAGTCTGCCCAGCACCGCCAGTCTGCCCAGCATCGCCAGTCTGCCCAGCGCCGCCAGTCTGCCCGGCGCCGCCAGTCTGCCCAGCGCCGCCGGTCTGCCCAGCATCGCCAGTCTGCCAGACTCTTCCAGATCTGCCAGTCAGCCAGACTCTTCCAGATCTGCCAGTCAGCCAGACTCTTCCAGATCTGCCAGTCAACCAGACTCTTCCAGATCTGCCAGTCAACCAGACTCTTCCAGATCTGCCAGTCAACCAGACTCTTCCAGATCTGCCAGTCAACCAGACTCTTCCAGATCTGCCAGTCAACCAGACTCTTCCAGATCTGCCAGTCAACCAGACTCTTCCAGATCTGCCAGTCAACCAGACTCTTCCAGATCTGCCAGTCAGCCAGGATCTGCCAGTCAGCCAGGATCTGCTGAAACCACCAGCCAGCCAGGAGCTGGTAGAGATATCTACCTGCCTGAGCTTCCTCTCACTCCTGAGCTTCCTCTCACTCCTGAGCTTCCTCTCACTCCTGAGCCTGACTCCTGAGCCCTCTCACTCCTGAGCTTCCTCTCACTCCTGAGCTTTCTCTCACTCCTGAGCTTTCTCTCACTCCTGAGCTTTCTCTCACTCCTGAGCTTTCTCTCACTCCTGAGCTTTCTCTCACTCCCGAGCTTCCCTCAGTCCCGAGCTGCCTCGGTCCCGAGCTGTCCTTCAGTCCCGATCTGTTCCTCAGTCCAGTGGGGTTCTGGGTGAGGACTACTAGGCCATGGTCGGCGGCGAGGGTGGACTATCCAGGGACGAAGGGAGAGGGGACTAAGACATTAAAGGAGTGGGGTCCACGTCCCGCGCCGGAGCCGCCCACCATGGACAGACGCCCACCCGGACCCTCCCTATTGTTTTGAGGTGCGTTCGGGAGTCCGCACCTTAGGGGGGTTCTGTCACGCCCTGGTCAAAGTATTTTGTGTTTATTTTTATGTATTTGGTCAGGCCAGGGTGTGGCATGGGGTTTTTTGAAATTGTGGTGTGTTTGTCTTGGGGTTTTGGTGGTGGTATTGGGATTGTAGCTTAATGGGTTGTCTAGCAAGGTCTATGGCTGTCTGGAGTGGTTCTCAATCAGAGGCAGGTGCTTATCGTTGTCTCTGATTGGGAACCATATTTAGGCAGCCATATTCTTTGAGTTTGTCGTAGGTGATTGTCCTTAGTGTCTTACTTGTACTCTCTGTTAGTTTGCACTAGATAGGCTGTTTTCGGTTTTCATTACGTTTATTGTTTTGTAGTGTTTAGTGTTTAGTCGTGTTTAGTGTTTAGTCGTGTTTACGTTTTGTTTAATAAATATGGATCGCAATCGACACGCTGCAGTTTGGTCCGACTCTCTTCATCACCACTAGAAAACCGCTACAACCTGCGACTGGTTGAAACATGAACAAATATGAAATGAAATACAAAACATTTAAATATGTGAAATTGAATCAACAATTTGTACAACAAGAGTTTTGTGATGCATGGTCACTATAGCAACAGAGTGCTGT